>NC_057873.1:3226467-3526467 GCF_019740435.1 Gambusia affinis
TTGCCTTATGAAGAAAAATACATATCCTTAAGTAGATTATCAAACTATGTGAAAGTAACGAAACCCTTCCTATAAAACTGTACCCTGTGTTTTGCTCGAGGCTCTGTCTCCTGACTGTTGAGTGAGCAGAGACTTCCAACGCTGTAAAGCTTTTGAATAAATGTTGCCAAAAAATATGTAATCTCTCTCTGGTCTTTGAAACCGTTTGTCCTCACTCTTTGTTAAACATAATTTCCACAACACAAGGAATGTTTTAAAAGATTATTTTACTCTTCCACCACGCAAGAGGAATGATAGAAAAAAAGTGTTATTTTTAGAGACATAAAAACATGGAACTCACTTCCTTAATCTGTTATAAATATTAGAACTTTTAAGAGTTTAATTATTTTATTACGTAATGTTATATTGTGCACTTATGAAAACATGCTGTTTTGAAAATAGCTTAGCGGCATTTAGCATCTATGCACCACAAATTTGGAACAAACTTCCAGAAAACTGTAAAACAGCTGAAACACTGACTTCCTTTAAATCTCAACTAAAAACCGACTTGTTTAGAGTTGTATTCGAAACGTAATCAATTGCAAATTTATTGACGGAATCTGACTATGTTGTGTTTTTATTGTTGATTCTATGTTGCATTGTATTTTTGTGTTTGATTTGATGTAAAGCACTTTGAAATGCCTTGATGCTGAAATGTGCTATACAAATAAAGTTTGATTGATTGATTGATTGATTGATTGATTGATTGATTGATTGATTGATTGATTGATTGATTGATTGATTGATTGATTGATTGATTGATTGATTGATTGATTGATTGATTGATTGATTGATTGATTGATTGATATGTTTCTAATATTACGTTAAATGTGTGTAACCATTTTTGTTACAAAAGTTTTTTCTTTATGATGTGGACCCCATGAAGAGTAACCATTGTGAAAGCGACGACTAATGGGGACCCAAATAAACAAACAAACAGCACAGAGCGATCCACTCCACCCCGTTCGGCCATTTTGGAGTTTGATAGCAGCGATAGCCTCAAGGAGGCAGCTAACAGCTAGCATACATCGGTAAGTAGAAAGTTCAACGCTACTATCCAACCAAAGGCCAGGATGTCGTTAAAACACAAAATTCATGTGCAAAATAAACTTTTCTGTCATTTTTACAGTATTAATAGCTTACCACTTTGCTGTGTACCTCATTTTAGGAGAGAGAAGGAACTGATGCCTCAATCAAACGAAGTCTTTTGGAAAATCCCACTTGCTGAAGTTTAGAGCCCCCTAGGGCAGTGGTCCCCGACCACCGGGCCGCAGACCGGTACCGGTCCGTGGACCAATTGGTACCGGGCCGCGCAAGAAATAATTAAATATGTGCGCTCCATGTATTGAGTCTGGAGGAGCTTTTATTTTGAAAATACTAAACCGGAAGCTGTCGGTTACGTCTTGCGCAGTCGACATGAATGAGTAACAAACTCACGGTGCTCCTCCCATAAGAAACAACGGGAACGGTCTCTTGCAACTTCAGCATAATTTAACTTGGACTACAAAATCACTGCAAGGAAACAAAAAAGGCAGACTCAATAAACATTGATATTGTATGATTTAAACATGTTTATATGGAAACTATTTCATTCATATCAAGTTCCTTTATGTTCAATATGTGATTTCAAACATGCCTGTCATTATTTGCTGTGTTTTAGTCTTAAATGTCTTATTTTTTTGTTTTTATTGTTGTGGGATAATTTCCATTAGGTTCATAATGTTGACTAAAATTAAAATGACCAAGTCCACACCGACCAACTGGGTCCAGATCCAACACAAAAATTCTATGTTTTTGTTTAGTTTTATTTAGTTACTTGAATAGTAAAGACAAGATAAAAACAGAAACAGCTGGGTAGAAACATTTTTATAGACAGAGATATTAAAAAGTTTACAGTCAGAACATTAAATCTGCAGTAGTTTGAGTCTGTATGACAGACTCTTTATACACAAACTAATTTTTAGACGTTTTAAAACCATTCAGATTCAATTGGTCAGAAATTTATAAAACTTACTTAAAACTAATCAAATGATTTATAATATATTTTAATGCATTTTAAACTTTTCTGATTTGCAAAAAACGAAAAACTACTGTTGTTGTCAACTACTGACTTTAAAAGATGTTTAGGCAGAAACATCAACGCAACTAGTTGGTCAGTTATTGTGCTGCTGCTACATATCAAATAATTGGAACATGGGGAAAAATGTATTAATTTTCTCATTTACTTCAGAGAGTTAAACATTTTAATCATCTATTTGTTGTAATTTTGATGATTTTGGCTCACAGAAAATAAAAGTGCAAAATTCAGAGCCCTGGGGAATTTAAAATATTGCATAACACCAATAATAAAAGAATATTTTAAAAGTAAAAAATTCTCAAACTCATAAATGGTGTTTTAGAAGATAATTTATCTTTTACGTTGCCAGTAATCGCGAAATTAATAGTAAAAAAATAGACTTTGTGGTATTCTCGTTTAGTGACGTAATTATATTAGTTGTGTTACCACCCCCTCGCCACTAGAGGCCGTAGCAGGCCCGGAAAATGCGACTAGGAAGCAGATTTAGAAGTACACAGAAAGCTACGGAATTTGTTAAAAACTGTGAGCTGCGCTGAAGTAAATAAAAGAGAGAAGTTCAAATACATGCCGAGAGTGAAAATCCTTCCTAGAGATGAAGATATATCACCGATTTCAAAAGGAAATAAAAAATGGGAGACCGCTGATAATATAGGAAATAGCGCCCCCTTCACTTCCAGAGTGCAATGGTCCCATTTCCAAATAAGGTACGTGACTGACAGTAGTCCGTCCCCGCCTCTTTCCGTTTGCTGCTGCGAGGTGTACTTAGTTTTTTGACTTGCTGGGACTTCATGAAGCTGGAAGTCTTAATGATTAGAATCGAAACCAGAAACTTTGACATGTTTCTGTTCAGTTCGAGCTAATTTTACGAACAGTTTTTCTTCATATGGGCCACAGCTTTCAGGTAACGTCTCTTCCTGTGCTTCCATAACAGCCCTTCATTTTAAATGAGTTTCCTTGTGGACGTGGACACCTCCTCCTTTCCTTTTTAAAAATCATACAAGGAGGGTAAATAAAAAATAGCTAATTTTAACGATATTATTAATTATTTTTTGCTTTTAAGTCATAAATTATAAATTGTCCTGTGGAAAATGTATTGACTGACCCCATTAGGTAACAATTTTGGTAGTTTTATACTGAACTTCGACGGAAATGCCTTTTTTGAGGTCACGCAGTCATTCAGGAATTACTGCTATGCAAATTACATAATATCCAACTGTTTATTCGGAACAATGGCGATTTAACGCCATATACTATTTATATTAATACTGATATTTTGTTATTTGTATAGGATAAAGTAGCGTTACATTAGCTTGTTTGTAAAGGAAAAATCTGGTGGAATGTTACGCAACTAAACTCCATTACCCACAATGCCCTTCGACATCCAGCCTCTAACTGTAAAGCGACTGGCGTGAAACTCAAATCACGGGCGGGAGCTTGCCCTTTTCGTTTCAGCCGACTCCGCGCTCCGGCACATCTAAACGTTTTTCACCGTTTCAAATATCGCTGTTTAAATTCCCTTTCATTATTACTTTGGTTACATAAAAGCGAAGTTTTATCGGTCGTCCTTTTAGCGAAGTGAATAATTGCGACGAGTTTAAAAGTTAAACGGCAGCAACGAAACTCGCCGAGGGAGAAGGGAACTACTCAACAGGTCGGTTTAACTGTCTTTTTAAACAGTTTTTCAAGTTCACAGCCTGGGTTTCCGGGTGAGTAAAAGTGGCTATTTTCTTTTATAAAATGTTAGAGTTGTTTATTTAAATCATTTTATATAGTGTTTCCTTTATAGCAGGGTATTTTTTTTCCCTCCCACACGATGAATCAAACGTTACAGCATCAACCCCCATCTTGTGTCTCAAAAAAAGCGGCTCCCAGAGTACCAAAAATGCCTCCAAAAACTCAAAAGAAACAAAACAAACTTGACTAAATCACAATATATAATTTAAACGGTTTCTGGTAACGATCCTCACTCTACCTGTTTACAACTCTGAACTTTAAATTTTACCTGTAATTAGATGTAATCCTCGGGAAACTTTCACTGATTTTACACTTTTTGAATTAAATGATCACAACCACGAAATGTTTTTGAATTAGTTTATATTTGTCCTGAAACTTGAAAACCTTAAGAAAAACGAGTCATGAAGAATGTTGAGTCACAGTAAAGCAGAAGCCAACAGATGACTAATTTCTGTCCTCCATTAGGTTGACTGCATTATTTAAAAATAATGTGATATTCTACACCAATTGTTTTATTTCTTCCATACACCATTTATTTGTTTAGTTTTTTTATTTTTATTTGTTGTAACAGTGTTCAGTCATACGGTATAGAATTTGATTTTGATCATTTTTCAAGTTTTCTTGACAAAAATCAACATAAAATGAGAGGAAGCCCAAATTTAGTATATTCTCATTGTTTAAAATACAAATCAGAATTTGTACAAAATCTAAAGTTTTCCCCATCGATTTTATACTGAGACGCTGATATTTCTGATCTCAAATCGTAAATTCAGAATCTTTTTTTGATCCTTTTTCAGTTTCTGTTAGTAGATTAAATTTTCCTGACACCAAAAACAACAACAACAAAAAAAAACATCTTTACTTCAGAATTGGAAAGACATTTTCAGCTCAAACACCCAAAATATCACAAAAACTGATGAAAAAATCTGAAAACATTTAGTATAGAACACCAAGAAATGCTAAAATGGAAAAGTTGCAGGTTTTAAATAAGGGTGTAATTCTAACTTACAAAGAAAGGATGTTTTTGTTTTCACAATTGGAGGAAAATAAATATATATTTTTAATACCTGTATTCAGTTGTGTCAGGGCGGTCCAAAGTTGGCATCCTGCATGCTTTAGTTCCCTCCCTGGTAGTAACAACATTTTCAGCATGTCAGTGTTCTTCTTAGGCCTCTAACAAACCATCATTTAATCCAGGTGTGTTAATCCAGGTGCGTTAACTGAAACATGCAGGACGCCGGCCCCTGAGGACCGACTTTGGGACCCCTGAGTTGTGTCCTCAGGTGCTGGCGTCCCACATGCTTTAGGTGTTTTCCAGGTTCAACACGCTTGGCTGAAATGAACAAGTCAGTTAGAGGCTCCTGCACATTTTAACCGTTTGAAAACCTGGGAGGGACCGGTCCTGTTGGACTGGATTTCAACAGTCCTGCTGTCATCAGTGGAAAAAAACTCCAGTCCTGGTTTAACAGTTTATTTAGACACAGACACACACCTGCAGATTTTGTCAAAGTGAGACCTCTTGTTTTATAAGCCAGCTTTGTTGCTCCACTTGAAAGAAACTATAACATTTATGGCAGATTTTATGTTATTTATAGGTGTAATTGATCATTTAAACATTCATCAGCTAATTTAGCAATCAGTTAATCAAACCAAAGAGGCAGTTTGTTGTAATCAGAACAGTAATTACAAGCCAAAACAGTGTATGTATTTGTATATTTATATTTCCATTTAAAATAAAAACAGTTTCGTCTGCAAATGTGTTTTAGCCAAAACTCCTCAATTCTAAAGTTTTAATAAGTTGATATTTACTAAAGCTGTTTTGTTGTATTTTAGATAATATTTTTTATTTTCTTCTTTCAAAAAGGAATCAAGTTATTGTTTGTTTGTTATTTGCATCTTGATGTATTTCTATAATTGTGTAAATAAGCTTAAGTAGTTAAATGAACAATCTGTAGAAGGTGAGTGGCATCAACTAACATGAATAAGCTCAATAAGCTGCATGGTTCAAAGCGCAGACAAAAAGTAGCGGCTTATAGTCCAAAAAATACGGTACTTGAAAATGGTCTCAAAACAACAATATCAACATTGACCAAAACAACTTCTGGGACAAAATATCATCCAGAAAAATTAGGCCTAAACTTATCGCAGTAAATTTGTTATGGTGACAGGCCTAGTTGGATGTTGAACTGTTTCTGCTTTCCTCCACAGCATGAAGATGATTCTGAAAGGTCAGAAACGGAAACTGGACCTGGAGGACGGGGAGGCGTCGGACCGGAGCAGCCCGTCGTGGGAGAGCCAGCGGCAGTTCGTCTTCTCCATGTCGCTGAACAAGTACCAGCGCGGCCAGGAGCTGCCGGAGCCCAGCCTGCGCCGCTCGGTTCTCATCGCCAACACGCTGCGGCAGATCGCTCTGGAGAAACACGGTGAGTCGCCACGGGACTCTGCCTTAATGTCCGGAGAACCGGCGACTCCGGCCACACACCGCGGTCCATCAGAGGACGAGGACTGGGGGTCGGCGGAGTCCGACTTCTCCCTTTCAGCCGCCATTTCTTCCATCCTCACTGCGCTGGACTCCACCATTGACGGCGGCCCGCAGGCAGCTCCGCGGACGCCTCTCCGGTCCCTGGAGAACGTCCCAGAGAGTGCCGGCGACGCGTCAAAACCCGGCTACGTGAACGACGTCAATATGGAGGATCTGTTCCAGGAAGTAGACGCGTCCCTGCTGGGGAGAGTCGGCTACCCGGCCGAAGAGGAGCTGATCTGCTACCTGCCGCCGTTCTCCTCTGCCTCCTCCAACTTCAAGTGTTTGCCTTCCTTCTCCTCCTTCAGTCCTCTCTCGTCCTCTTCCTCGTCTTCCTCACCTGACTCCGCCTCCTTCTCTGGTCCTAATCAAAGCAGGGAAGCGTTTGAGCTGGAGCACCTGATGGAGATCTTGGTGGAGTCTTGACGACTTTCTCTAAAATAAATAAAAACTAAAAAAACTTCCATCTTAAGTTAGTGGACTGAATTCAGAAGAAAAGAAATGCTTATTTTTACAAATTTTCTACATGAACTCAAAGAATAGTGCATTACAGGGTTTAGAAAGTCATAGGAATCCAAATGAAATGTAAAAACGGGGCAGGAGGAACTTCGGCAGCTTTTGGTTTAAAATAAAACCGAGTCGCAGTAAAATCTGTAGGATGAGCCGTTTCTTCATTGCTAAGCAGTGACTCGGTGGATCATGAGCCAGGAAGCTGCAGCTTTACGTGTCTAAAGCGTGAGCAGTACCGGGACCCGACCAGAAGATGGCGCCAGATGTCGGTTCTGATCATGTGGCTGAAACATTATGGCTCAGATCTTCTGTGAAGAAGTCGGGAAGTTTTGTGTTGGGAATATTTCAGCTGTTTTCCTAAACATGTCGGGCGT
Organism: Gambusia affinis; assembly: GCF_019740435.1. NCBI lineage: Eukaryota > Metazoa > Chordata > Actinopteri > Cyprinodontiformes > Poeciliidae > Gambusia > Gambusia affinis. The sequence continues at coordinate 3,233,723 of NC_057873.1, forward strand.
CTGTTACTTTCAGTTTCCGTAATAGTTCAACTTGAAGTTGTTTTCTGTCTTTTTAAATCACAGCACTGTTACTTAACACACTGCTTCCTCATTGGATGATCCGTCAGCGTTCAGCAGCAAAGTTTCAGCCATATTGGCTCTAAGAATCCCAGCTGCGCTGACACGTTTTTAAATGGTTCACTTTACATTTTTGCACTTTGTCAGTAATATGCATTTGCCTCAACCATGTTAGTATTTTTAATAGGCAGCGACGAAACAAAAAGTCCTGTTTTTGTTCTTAAATGTTCTGTTATTGTTAGACATTTCATACTTATTTCATATTTAATTGTTGAGCATTTAACCCAGAGATAAATGGTTTGAAGAAACACGAAACGTCTGAAGTTTTAGCTTTTCTGCAGACTATTTATAAACAGTTTTTGTTGCAAACAAAATGTTTTATTTAAAGTTATATCATAGGGACAAATCACTAATGCTGCATTAATGTACCACCTTATGTACTTTTTTATTTTGATGTACTTTCAGGTTTTTTTTTTTGCTTTATTTATGTACTTTTATTGTTTTATAGCCCTTTAGTTTTACAAATACAAATGTTCTTAATAAAATATCGGAGTGCAAATCGTGTGATTTTTAAACATTTAGCAGTTAGAAGCAACCTTAACAGGTAAATCGTACAATTTTAAATGAGGTTCTTGAACTACAATTTGACACGTTACATGATTATTGCTGATTATTTTAAATTGATTTTATTGTAAGTGATCTCAGTAGTGCATGATTCTTTGACTAGACCAGTGCATTTAGCCAGATTATAAAGAATTAAAAAAAACATTTTACTTTATATTTAAATTTTCCATTATTGTGTAGCTTTTTGTATCATTTGCTGTGTTATTTAAAGTGTCTTGAAAATCAAAATCAACCTAAATTTATTGTAATATAAAAGTGTAAGACTGGGATAAAGAAAAAAAACATAATTCTTCTCGTCTTGGGATAAATCTGAAGAGCTGCTGGCTAAAGATCTTCATGCTAAAGCTAACAGCTAAATTTGCAGGCAGCAAGGATATAATCAGTTGTCAGCTCTGCTAATCCACCTCACTTCCTTTTGCCACGGCTCTTTAGCTTTCTGTTTGTCTGTTCTATAGTTAGAGATGTTGGAGTAGGGGATACGATCCTGTAACACTGATGGATGGAAGAGGAGGTCTGAACTTTCTCCTCTACATCTGAGGTTTGGGGGTCAAAGTTCAGGTGTTGCTTGAGCTTTTGAGATGCTAACCAGTTAAAACAATACCTCGTTGCCACGGTTACGAATCATAACTGTCCAAAAGTGAAAAGGCAAAGGCTAAAAACCTGGTAGCACAGCATCCAAAACCAGAGGTTATAATTATCCAAACAATAAAGTCCAGAAAAAATATCAGAACTAAAATTTGCTGCAACCACTAGAGGCACAATTCCAAAAAGACTAAATTTATGAAACTGATTCTAGCTAAATTTTAAAATCTCTGAATGGCGAGTGGTTATCCTACGTTACACATATCAGACAACTGGTCTCCATTTAGCTCCAAGTTTACCATACATCCTGGTATTTTCCATCTTTCTTTAAGGTGATCATGTGCTTCAGTTTCCATGGCTCAAAATTGATGTTTAGTTCCTCCATTACATTACAAAATGACACGTTACCACAGATAGAAGGACCAGGGTGGGTGGTGAGCTTCACCTCCAGTTTAATAAAACAATCTTTGTTCTCCGGCGGTCATGAGACGATGACATTTAAATTAGTGGTTCTTGTGTTGGATCCAGTTTCACAGTTCAGTAATGTCACTCTGCAAAGCCACAAGGCTTTTAATCAAAGACCCTTTTCAAGCCAAAGAGCCATTTTTATCCTCAGTGCAGCAAACATACGCAGCTGGTTGTTTTTAAAGAGCCGATAGGATCTAGTTCCTCTTGCATCTGGGATCTCCTTCCTTTGGTTCCAGAGTCTCGTTCCATCAGTTTGGTTCCAAAATTTCTTTCTGTTGGTCGCTTTTATTGCAGGGTCTCTTTCCATCAGTCGCTTGAATCCAAGATCTCGTTCTTTAGGTTTCTTCAGTCTGGGGTTTTGTTCCATTGGTCGCTTTGGTCCAAACTCTAGTTGCATCCGTCAATCACTTTGGATCCAACCTTTCAGTCTTATTGTGTTCACATTTTAACAACAGTGTGAATGGTGAAGCAAAAATGAAAAATAAAATAAAAATTGAGAATCGAGACCTGCTGTTGAAACATAACTTGTCGTAATCCTCTAGATCAGATTCAGTGACACTTCCTGCAGAACCGTTCAATTGAGACAATAAAACATCAAATAATGTTAGTCTGCTACTGAAACATGAGAAGGATCCTCATTTATAAAATATTTAACAGACAGGAGCAGGCTTAAGGAAAAACATTTATTTAAATATGACTAAGGCACTAGCTAAACTGTTACAAAACAGTTATTATTTCAGCACTGCAGCTTCTGCATTAATTTCACTAATTAAAGTGCATTTCAAGTATTTCTTCAAACCGAGTTACACAGAACCAGCCATGGACGAGTTCAGCCTCTTCATTCCCCGTGTTGAAACCATTTGCTCCAGTTTTCAATGGATCCCACAAACATGACGAATCAGACGCCAGGGGGCAGCAGATGACACAAACAGCGCCCCCTTCTGTTTTCTAACACCATGTACTGGGGCCACTGTAAAAAAAAAAAATAATAATAAAAAGAAATATAAATTAATTTCTGGCAAAAACCACTCACATTTTGAGATTGATATAAAATTTTCTTAATTTGTTACAAGAAAATTTGAGATCTCAAACTTTCTAGAAAAAAAAAACAAACTTGAATTTCAAAAGTCAAATTTGAATATTTCTGAGTTTAAGTTGATCTTTAGTCAGAATAACTCAAATTTTGAGGTCTCAGAAAAATTTCAACTTTAGAAACTCAAATAGTTTCAAAATGAGTTCTTTCTTGCAAAAGTCCAAGTTTTTCTTTTTTTAATTCTAAGATTAATCTCAAAATGTAATTTTCTTTGGCAGAAATTCCCTTTCACCCCCGTCTACAGCGGCCCTCAATATGCTGTCAGTTTTCTACTAAGCAACCAACCGATTTGACTGAAGATCCGTTGCGTGTTAAACAATCTGACGTTCATTTAATAATAATCCAAAAGTCAAACGGACAGATCCGGATGTACGTTCTGCTAAAATAAAAACGTTACTCATTAGTTCTGTATTAGAAATCCAAACATGTGACACAAAAACAAAAATGTACAAATGGACCAAAGTGAATTAGTTAAAAAGCTGCAGACCGACCCAAGTCTTGTGCCCATTTAGAGACTGTAAACATCAACACCAGTGTTTAACACGTATAAACAGCTTCCTGTGCTTTTTACCAAGTTTTTCTGTTCCAACTTTGGTTTTAACACTTTATATCCGCCAACAGGCTGAACCTTAAAGCTCGTGTCAATCCCTCTGGAATTAAATTAAAACAAGAGTTCAGATTCAGCCCAGCGGCTCTCCAGAGGTAAATCCTTCCCCCCCCGCCGGCGCCGGCGGCTCAGCCTTTGTTGATGGAGTTGTACGACGGTTGGGATCCCGGATCCAGAGGTTTGGCGGCGGCCTTGTCTTTCGGGCAAGGCGGAGTCGGGTCGTTGCCGACGATCGGCTCCGTGTCGTCGCCCAGCAGAGACGCCTCGCAGCGCGGTAGCTGGAAGAACGTGGTCAGGCCGTGGACGTCGGCCATCTTGTGGAAGGTCCGCAGTAGGAGGTACATCATCATCAGACCAATGAACAGGTAGACTGGAAAAGCAAAAACAGAAAAAGTCTTAACTTGGTCTCACGTTGGGATTTTGTAAAACCTGAGAAAATCTGATATTACTGGACTAAATATATTGTTTAAAGGGGAAGTGTTTTGTTTTTATAGCAAAATAAGTTACCTTTAGTTTTAAAATAATCTACATCAAATGTGACTTAAGAAATTTGGCTTTGTAATTTAACACCTTGAAATTGGGCCTCTGTCTCTTTAAGAAGCTCCTGCTCTTTCTGAAACTCCACCTACAGGAAGTCATCCCAATATGGCTCCCATATTAACCCTTTAACAACATTCTTACCAGTATTTCACTGAGAAGTAGCTCCTATAATGAGCTTAGCAGTTCTACTAGACGTTTGCTAATTGCTGCTGGCTAGTCTGAAGGAGTCGCGTGGTGGAGGGTTGCTCTGTGAGGCAGAAGATTAGAAACTTCAGCTCAGAGGAGGAGTTTCGTCCACAAAGGCGGGGCTAGGGCCAACCAGGCGTTTTACACACCTGAATGGTTGCCATGGAGATTAAAAGACTGCAAACACATTAGTCTAATGCTAGCAGGAGAAATGGTTCGTGGTCTTTTACCAACGACAAAGGAGAAATCCTACAACCGCTAAAATCTGACACCACCATGAAGAAGTTGCTCTCCGTGTGTTCAGAGGTCTTTGTGTAATTTCCTTCAGCGGTTCTTGGTGCAGCGCCCCCACAGGCCAGGAGGAGAACAGTTTATCCAAAGCATTTGGTTTTTTTGACTCTGTGCAGAGTAAAAAAACAAAAAAAGCATCTGAAAATGTAACAAATGTTGCAACTTTGATCCCCAATCGAACAATGTGCAGTGGTCACACTTCTACTAATGCAACAATTTATTTGATTAGCGCTTTAGCTAACTTTAGAAACATTTAGCACACTTAGCTTCTGAATTAATTTATTCAAATCAAACCTAAACTGTTTTATTCAAGTTTTAGTTGAATAAAGTTCCACATCTGTGTTGGAGTTTTGTTACCAGATAAGAGTCATTAAGTAGATGTTTATATTCATGCTCTTATTTTGAAGTGGGTGAAGGTTCTCCCTTTTTCTCCCATCAATAACGTTTACAAAAGAACAGGGACAAGTTAAAACTAAATTTGCGCTAAATGGCCGTCATCTTTCAAGGACCGATGTGTAATTTGAACTGGAGCTAGCATTAGCTTATGCTAAATGCTGTTGGAACTAATGTTAATATAAAAAGTACTTGAAGGTTTGAGCAACTAGTAATTATTAAAAAGTCAAGTCAATGTTATTGAGATATTAAGTGCATGTTTAAAAACATTTTTATTAAAATCTAGAATCTTAGGAAAACAAACTTTAAAAAAAAAAAATCTAAATTGGTCCTTTTTATTTACCTTTAAAACATTTACTGAAAATAAATGCTCTGATTATTTTCCTCCCTTAATTAAAGAAGAAAAGAATTTTTCCTCCATCACATTAAAGTGATTCCTCAGCAATGACCTTAAATTACTCAGAGAAACAGGAGAATCAAGCTACTTTGTTTTAAAGGAATCTGGGAAACTATTTCAGGACTTTGACTGTTCAAACTCCACAATTCGTCCTAAAAATATTTACTCAGCAGCAAAACTCAAACAGCGGTTCAGGAGTTTTTAAATTCCCCCCAGATTGAAGCAAAAGTGTTGCAGAAAGTCAGAATCTGGTCGTTTTGCAGATCAAATGATGTGAACATGGAATAAACAACAAGTAAATATATTTTAACTTCAGTGGTAAAGGAAACCGTCATGGCCTCCAGAGCAGCAAGTCACATTCTGCACCTTCCAATCCTGTTCAAAGTTAATCTGATGTTATTCTGATGTTACATAATCCCGTCTGTCCGTCGGAACCAACATGGCTGCTGCGTGTGAAGCGCTCGGCTTCCAGCCAAAACACGACGGAGAAAAACGTCCGCCCCGAGCAGCTGATGCAGAAAAACTCAAAAAGGTTCACAGGAAGTTCAGAGAGTTTGAGGTGAAAAGTTTCATAGAAAACATTCATGGATTCATTTCTAGAGAAACACACGGGCTTTCTACAGAACCAGGCCGGTTCTGCAGCCTACAGTGAAAAGAGGAAAATACAGACACTTTTATCATAAGACTTTCTTCCCCTTCATCTGTACTGAATTTTAATTCTTATGTTGGTTTTTGTTTTAACCGTCGTATAACTTTATTTTCACACTTTATTCTCAAGACTCTCAGGAAATGTTGCGACATTTCTCCAACGTCACGACCGTTCTCGTAACGTCACTGTTCTTCTAAACGATGATTCTTCTACAACTTCTTCCTCACATTTTCTTATTCTTGTACTTTTTAACTTTGGCACTTGACTTTATTTTCACACTTTATCCTCATAACCGTCATTTTTCTCGTTACGCTAGCGGTGCGACTTTCTGTCGTACGACTATTACAACTTGATTCTTCTACGACTTTTTTCCTCACAATGATTTTTGCAATTTTTGCCCGAATACTCTGTCGTATAAAAAAGAAAATCTATCAACACCTAAACTGACATCCTGTTTTTAATTATATGATTACTTTTCTTCCATCCATCCATCCATTTTCGATTCACCCTTCGTCCCTAATGGGGTCGGGAGGGTTGCTGGTTCCTTTCCAGCTACGTTCCAGGCGAGAGGCGGGGTCACGGGGTCACCCTGGACAGGTCGCCAGTCGGTCGCAGGGCAACACAGAAAACATACAGGACACACAACCATTCACACACACACACACCTAGAGAATTTAGAGACCAATTAACCTGACAGTCATGTTTTTGGACAGTGGGAGGAAGCCGGAGAACCCGGAGAGAACCCACCATGCACAGGGAGAACATGCAAACTCCATGCAGAAAGACCCCGGGCCGGGAATCGAACCCAGGACCTTCTTGCTGCAAGGCAACAGCTCTACCAACTGCACCACTGTGCAGCCCATTACTTTTCTTTGACATCATAAAATAAAAACTGATTCCTAAAGTTTTTCCAACTATTTGTTAGAGTTAAAAAATAAGTTTACATTTTTTAAGAAAACGGCATAAACTTTTTCTTAAAAGAATCCAAACTGTTTAATTTTAATGCTTGTAATGAAAACACAAAATGTTTACAAAGAGAAAGGAAGTAATTTCAGGTCAGATTAAAGAGGAAGTGGCTTCTTTAATGCTGCAGAGGAAAAAGAGAAGCAGAGAGGCGTCACTTCTCACCTCTGAGGTAAAAACAGAGACCATCTGAACCGTCGGCTTCACACCGAAACACAAAGTAATAAACACCCCCTAAACATCTTTCAGTCATTAAGATGACAACATCCACGACTCGCTCTGGGGATTTTCCACCAAACTGGTGATAAACTGGAGAGCAGCTCCAGTCTAACAGAGCAACAAAATCCTCAGTAAACTCAAACTTCATGTCGCCGGATGAAGTTTACATGAGCAGATGTTAGCAGAAAGCCAACAAAACAACTAGGAGTGAATATTTATGATCATTTTCACAATAAAATCCAACTAATGTTTAGAAAACAAACTAAACCGTCTGGATTGATGTTTGTATCCTTTCATTTGTTCGATGACAGCGTCATTAAACCTGGTAACAGATTTACACTGAGCTGTTAAACATTCACCAGTTACTATGGAAACCATTTAAAATGTTAAATCGAGTGACACCAATAGTATTTTCATATTTTTCTCTGGGTTTTAAACCGTCCGTTTTGTTTGCCACCAGATCTTTGTTGAACCAGAGCTCAGTAAACATGATGATGATGATGATGAAGAGGCAGCGCCTCCTAACCAAACAGTCTGCGGTTTGAAACGGGAACTTCATCCTACACTGCAACTACAAACACAAAATACCCAGCGGTTTGGTTTTTTTAAGTGTAAATATCTTGGAACACTTTCAAAAAGACAAAAGTAATTTACGAGTAACGATTAAACAGGAAATAAGAGTTTTTGTTTGTAGTCAATAAATCCTCAATATAAAGAGAAAAAGTTTCAGTTCCACTAGAAGATGATTTCACTTGCAACCAGACATTTTTCACATCTTATAAGTGAAATAATCTGATGGGACTAAACTGGGTTGCTAGGCAACGGCCTTAAAACAAGTGATTTCTGTTGCTGAAAAGTTACTCAGTTTTGTTTTTGCTGAGGTATTTGCAGTAAAACTGAGACCAAAAATAGTTGGTAATATTTTTGCGTTTCTGCATAAAAGCAAACATGAGATCATTTTATCGCTGCAGTTGTAAACAGCTGAACTCACCCATGACGGCCACCTGGTACAGCGCTCTGTAAGGCTGGCCGGGCCGCGCCGCCGGGACGAAGTCCCCCAGCCCGATGGTGCACAGCGATATGAAGCAGAAGTAGACGCTGTCCAGGAACGTCCAGGACGCCTCCAGGGCGCTGAACACGGCGGCCGGCGCCAGGATGCAGCACAGCACCACCGCCGCCAGGAGCAGCAGGAAGTGGACGACGGTGGCCGGCCGCGGCTTGAGGCCGGAGCGCTGCAGGAGGCCGACCGGGGCGAGGACCAGAGGCTGCATGACCCTCTGGACGCAGGCGGTCAGCACCAGCATGGTGAAGGGAACGCCTATCAGCGCGTAGACGATGGAGAACGCTTTCCCAGCGTCAGACAGGGGGGTCGGGTGGCCGTAACCTGCAACGACACCAACCAGAGCTGCTGCTTACATTTACTGGAGGAACTTTTTAATTCTCCTACTTTCAGGAGTATTTTTTACAACATTGTACTTTCAGAAATGTTATTAAGAAGCAACAGGTCACAAAGTCTCAACTAGATGATTAGAACGAGGTAATTAGATGCTAGCTGTGGTGGCTACGCTAACAGCTAATGCGCTAATTTTTCATTTAGCTTTTTTTGAAAACGTTTAGCACATTTACTTCCACCTAAAAGTAACTAGTTACTACCAGAGGCAGGTAGTAACTAGTTACATTTACTTGAGTATTTTTTTTAATTATGTACTTTTAGGAGTATTTTAATACGCTGCACTTTAACTACATTATGGATCATTTCCATTCCTACATGAGGAAATTTTCTGATTTTCTACCCACTGAATGGAAAAAAACTAAACAAAACATGTTTTAACCAAAAATTCACCAAGAAAGGGCAGCCACTGAAAAGAATCACCCAACTGTATTGTACAAACACTAAAATATTTCTATTGTCTAGAAGTCGGAAATGAACGAGGCGAGAGCTAGCTCTTACTGTTGTCATAGCAACTGCCTACCAAGATGGCCGTCAGTTACAAAGCTCCCAGACGTTTGACATCACATGATAATTATGCAGTTCAAAGTCAGGATTTCAGCTCAGACCTCCAGCTGTTCGGTTTCCTTTCGCTCAGCGCGTGAATGACAGTGAGGCTGTAAAGTCTCACTTTAGTGCAAACTGGTTGCACATTTCTCCTGCAGCTGGTTCGTCTGCAGCTCTACACCCAGAGTCCATGGCAACCAGCAGAAACATGGCAACAGTAACGGACAAACAAAAATCACGCGGCCGCCGTCTGATCACTGCGGGTTGCCATGACTCCGCTTTTGTTCTCGTCTTCATTTAAAACGCATAAGAAGAAAACGTAGAACACCAAGCGGGCAAACAAAGATCTTCTCTGTTCTGCTTCATGCATGAATTTGCATTTCCTCAGTGAGCATGTGAGCGTTTTACAGCAGCATGTCTGCGACAGCGACTATCTCAGCAGCAGTTGACCAAGATAACGCTGCGTCTTGCAACGAAGATAGGAAAACATGCAGCAGCGTCACAGACTTCTTTCAAAACTTGAGAAGCTGAAACAGGGATTTTTTTAGTCAGTAATGAGATATTTCAGCTTCCATCCAGCAGATGATTCAATATTTCACATGCAGATTAAGAACTGAACCTGTAGACGTTCCCAATGTTTTGCTTTTTGTAAGAAAAGTGGCAGCTGGTGTAAAGTTGTTTTTTTAAATAAAAAAAACCAGAACAATTTAAAAAGGAAAAAAAATTTTAATAAAAATAAAGTGGGCCACTGAAAATTTTCATTTAAAAAAGTTAAACAGCAGCTAAAAACAAATAATTTTAAAAAAGTAGCCACTGGAAATTTTAAAAGTTAAACAAAGCTAAAATAAAAAAATTCAGTTACTGAAAAAAATTCCATAAGTTAAAAACTAAAACTTAATGCAAAAAAAAAAGTTAACCACTGAAAAACCGAATAAAAGAAAAGAAAAAAGTAAGCTAAAAATTAAAAAAAAAAAAAAAAAAAAACGAGAAAAAGTTAGCCAGTGAAAAATTTTATTTAATGTTAAACAGAAACTAAAAATGTAAGTAATAAAGAAAATGTAGAAGTTAACAGATAATCAGTTTTTAAAAATATTTTAAATAATGTGAAACTGGTCTCTTATCCAGATTCACTCCACGTCTTTAACATCATTTTTAATCAGTTATGAGGCAAACTGGAATAAAACTTAAAACTGCTGCTGTGCCAGTTACCCAGCAGGTTGTTGCTAGGCAACTAGAATGAGAGTCAATTCACCCACTTAGCTCAGCTGGAGGTTCATGCTATAAAACAGGGGTCTCAAACTCCAGTCCTCGAGGGCCGCAGTCCTGCAGTTTTTAGATGTGCCACAGGTACAAAAACGCTTGAATGAAATGACTTAATTACCTCCACCTTGTGTAGATCAGTTCTCCAGAGCCTTAATTATTCTATTCAGGTGAGGTGCAGCAGACGCACATCTAAAAGTTGCAGGACTGCGGCCCTCGAGGACTGGAGTTTGAGACCCCTGCTATAAAAGGTACAAAACAACTTTTATGCGTTTATTGAACCAGACGGAAATATTACAGCCACTTAAATTTACATGTTAGGTAAAATTATTATTTTTTTCTATAGATTAACACTGAAATATTCAGAGGTGAATCACTGAATGTCTTCCCTCCAGTTTTTCTGCAGTTACAGATAAATTTCCATCTGGTTATTTTCAGAAACATTATGAAACTTGCTTCTAAATTGTTTACAAAGGGAGTCGCTTTCCATCCTGGCAGCACAGAAGCAAAAATGTCAAACTATTCTGCAGCCCATCTTATCAGCAGCTGCCTCAACTTCCTGTGGAAACAGGAAGTGCATTGAAAACCAGGGCCAAAAGTCCTGAAACATAAATGATGGCAACTTGTTTTCTAAACTCATCGTGTTCAGGAAACTCTTAAAACTACAAGAGATTATATTTAACACCATGAGCTTAACGAACCAAACTAAAGCTGCAGGAGAGCAAAGAGCAGCAATTCAAGTTCAGTTCATAGTTTCAGTTATGAAGATAAAGTATAAACCAAAAATACAATTTAAAACCAGATCCTTGTCTGTAACGGAAAAATCTATTTCAGAGTTGAATATTTGTTTCTCAGTGGGAAACAAAGCAGCACAGACACTAAAAAACAATAAATGTAAAGTTTAATGAAGTATATTAATCCTCCCACCAACAGCATAATCCACTTTTTCTGCAATCTAAGGAAGCGACTTCTTAAATTAGACCTTTACTTTCTAAATTGGAACTAAATTGCCCCAATTAAGACAATAAGCTTGATGAAATACTGGAATTAAACACTAAAAAAAGCCAGTAATGCCTTAAATTGGTACCAAGTTGACATATTTAGGTCAAACAATTATGAGTGTTTCGAAAAAACAAAAATTTTGGTCGCCAAATATCAGCTCTGTTGTAGTTTTTGGCTTCAGTGTCAAAAACTTTCCATAAGATCACGCAGCTGCATTTCGTTATAAATATCCAGGACACGTGGCAAAAAAAGAGACAAAACTACACTAAAAAAATAAAGCAAGCAGATGACCCAACTTAAAAATGTCATGTTTATCCAAGTAAACGTGTTAAGTTCATAAAAGTTATCATGTTAAACAAACTTAATTGGACAGATTTGAACAAATTAACATTTTATTTTACGCTGTAGCTCCCTTTTCTTTTCAGTGAACACAATTTGACACTTTTAGGAATCTTAAATTCAGGTCATTTAATTGTATTTAAGGTAGAATAACGAGCATTTCCTCACCGTTTGTTTGGCTTGCGTCACGCGTAAAACCCGCAAAGTTTCGCGGACTCACCTACAGTGGTGACGAGAGTGTTTGCGAAGAACATGGAGGACGCCAGGTCCCAGTTGGACCTGCCGGAGGAGTTCCTGAGGACGGACACGCCGTGCTTGTTGGCGGCCAGGACTCTGCTGAGGAACAGCTCTAGGGTCGCGGCGCTGACGCAGCTCTGGTTCAGAAAGGCTTCCTTCAGCCGCTCCGTGTCCCGGCGCAGCTCGTCCTCCGCCGGCCGCTCGATGCTGGAGAAAACCAGCGCCCCGAACAGCAGGTAGATGATGTAGAAGAGCACGAAGCCGCTGAGCAGCAGCCACGACTTACTGGCGGAGGGCATGGCGGCTCGTCGGCGGCTCGTCGGCGGATCTGCTCGGACTGCTTCCCGTCTGCGCCGCGCGGAGATTGAAACCCTCAGGGGGCCGGCCTGATTGGTCCAACGCCTCCCACCGGCGGGGAGGGGGCGGGGCCAACATGGCGGCTGCACAGGTTCGTCTGATGGCGACTGCGGGCAGTTTGGGAAGTGAAAAAATTAAATAGCTAATTATGACAGCGCGTTATGGTCATTACAGATAGAAAAATAAACAGAGGAGGAAATTTCTGCCAAAACAGTTAGACATTTAGAGATTTCTACGTTTGTTGAAAATGTACCAGAAAAAATAAACTTTTTAGAATAATCTCAGAAATTTTCTAGAAAACAAAAATGAAAAAATTTAAAATTTCTAGGGTTGAAAAATTGAAAATTTGCTAGAAAGAAGTCCGAAATGTTGATATTCATTTCCAAAATATTTCTAGAATATATATATATATATATATATATATATATATATATATATATATATATATATATATATATATATATATATATATATATATATATATATATATATATATATATATACTTTTTCTTTTCTATCTGCAATGGCCTATGAACTTTTTGAGAATTTGGACAGTTTTGGAACAAAATATCAAAGTTTTGTATGGAGCTAAATTGGAGCTACAGCGTTTGTTCACAGGAAAGAAAAACTGAAACGAAAAAAAATCAATTTATTATTTTTTTTAACTATTTCATTTTCAAATCTTTTATTTTCAGCTTCAAAAATGTTTTAATTTCAAATATTTTTTTACATTTTGTTTTGAACCAGATTTATGGCCCCAATTAAGTTTCATAGGTTGGTTCACGTTTCTCCTCCATCTGTTTCGAAAGTGTTTCAGTTTCAAACTGTTGTTTTTCAGTTCCTTTTTTTCTCTTCAAAAAAAATTTATGGCCCCAATTTATCTCCATAGTGAAACAAAGCTCTAATATCTTCTGCTAGAAATCTCTGCTGTTGGTCTGATAGTTTATGAAGTGACTCATGGAGTAAATAGTGAGGTCAGGTCGGCTTGTTTTCTGCAGGGAATCTTTTATCAAGATGGCGGCTCTGACTGAGGACAGGAACGTTTTACAAAGGGCTTCGCTGATCAGAGATGCTGCTGACAAACACTGGAGGTAAATGAATCAGTCTGAGTAGTGTCAGACAGTCTAAGTGCAGCAGATTGTTCCTGGATTTGAAACTGGAGCAAATGAAAACACGTCAACATGTTCTAAGATGACCCGGTTCAAAATGTCACACAGTGTTTCTGTTTATTTGCCTCCAGGGTTCAGAGAATCAGACCCACATTGCAGTTTGTTTACAAGATAAAGATTTAATCTTATTACTTGGGATTTTCCAGCTATTTTTAAAAGGAAAAATATAGTTTTAGTCACATTTTATCTGAGATTCCTGCTCTAATACATTAAAAAACATACAAATGGCAATGATAAAACACAGTGATAGTTTGGGAGAAAACAAACTAAAGAATTTAAGTTTAGTTTGAATTTAGCATCAAACTAAAGTGAATTTAGTTCACTTTAAAGACATAAACCACGTAATATTATTGTTTTTAGCTTTTAAGTGATTTCTTTTAGTAAACTGAAGAATTATTTTATTTTATGGGATTTATGCCATCTAGCCTGCTTAAATATTCTTTTAATTTAATTTGACACAAACAATTTAATTTATCCTTTATCTTCCACTTAACTTTCACGCTTCGAAAGCATAGCTCCACCTCCAAATTCTTGGCAAAGTCCCCCAAAGTGGGCGGAGCCTGGAAACGCAGATGGGCGTGGCTAAACGTGGGGATGAACACAGGGACTAATCAGGGCTTTAGTTAGGACAACAGAAGGACTATTGCAAAGTTAGTGACAAATCTAGCAAATTTTTTACATTTATTTTTTACGTACTATTGGAGATTTTTATGGTGACATGTGAAACATGATTATAGTTAAATAAAACTAAAAATCCTACATTGAGAAATTTTTTTTTACTGAAATAACCTACTGGAACTTTATCATGCATTTATAAAGCTAGGACACATTATAATTTAATATAATATAATAATTTACGTTGTTTATTATTCTGTTTATTAGCCTTCCAAACTGAAGTGAGATTAATTTTTTTTCCACACAAGTAGTTTACATCAGTAGTTGGTAAATTATGGCACTTTATACTCCTCCTAGCGGCTATGCTATGCTAGTCCGCAAAAGTTGGCTGAAAACACCAGAATCAATTGGTTGTTCAACAATAATTCAATAAATTTTTTTTTATTTATTAGCCAATTCATTTACAAATAATCGGAATCCTCCGACATTTAAAAATTCTGCACCTAAAAATTAACCAAAGTATAAAAATATTAAAACTATAATTACAATAAAACCTAAACGATATTTAACTAACGGTAACTAATAAACAAGCAAACACACTCTGACAAACTAGCAAAAAATAACTGAATTAGACGAGCAAAAAGTCAAAATGAAATAAAATCAAACTGTAACAAAAAGCCCAAAACTATTATAACCCAGATGTGAAAGGAATATTAGCTGCCTGTCCATTACAAATGTCTAAAAAACACGATTTAGCATTCATGTGTTTCCAGTAAGTAAGAAACACAATTAAAATCACATGTGAATAAGTGTGTTCACACAAAAAGTCATTAAGAAACTTCCCATGCTTTTGTCTGCCTACCACTTCCTGTCGGCTTCTTCGTGGTTTCCAGCAGTAGAAGCATCCAGTTTGTTGATCATATGTTCCTTTGCAGTTTTGTGAAACAAACCAATTCCAATACGGCCAAAAATCTCTTCTGTATTTAGCCAAGTTTCAACAAAACAAACAAAAGCAGATTTGGGTGCAATAAGGTGTACTTTAAAGTACAAGTCAATGAGTAGTTACCATGACAACAGAAGCAAAGCAGAAAGTTTGGAAAAGATTGTCACTTTGTGTTGAATCTAACATTTTTGTAATTAGATTTCAAATTAAAAGTCCCAATTTTTCCCTGATTTACTTTATTCATTCTTGAATTGTGGTGGGGTGGGCCACACAAAGTCAGTCCAGGGGCTACAAATGGCCCCCGAACCGCAGCTTGACCACCAAAGTTCTCCACTGGTGACCCATTAATTAAGTGAACACAAACAGCAGACACGCAGTATCG
The DNA here is from genome assembly GCF_019740435.1 of Gambusia affinis. NCBI lineage: Eukaryota > Metazoa > Chordata > Actinopteri > Cyprinodontiformes > Poeciliidae > Gambusia > Gambusia affinis. Next base: position 3,249,092 of record NC_057873.1, read on the forward strand.
TTTTTTTATTACATCAGTTACCGAGGCAACAGCTCCGCCATCCCGACCGGAACAGATCAGAAAATATTGGTATTTTTCAGGATGTTGGAGGCTGTACAAATGGCACACACAAGCGTGATTGTTTCAGAGTTTCATCACAAATGGTTGAGCCTTTAAATAGCAGAATACAACAAATTATCTGCATGACAAAAACCTAAAAATAAAACGGAGGAGTCATAAACAAGTTGGATGTTTTTAGCGTTTGATTGAGCAACCTGGACGTCCTGATGGCGCGAACTGGAAGACAAACCTGATCCTTGTGTCGTTATCCGCAGGTTTAAGGCAGAAATATCACATGCATTTGAAAATAATAAAAAGTAAAACGAAGCTTTAAAAAGTGTTTTCATACATTAAATGCCACAAAATGATGCTCAACTCTACTCTTTAGTAGCTGCGTTTCCATTACAAACATGCCTAAAACTTCAACATTTTGCTAATGTCGAAAAAACGCAATTTTAGAAAAGAAGATCACACGTAAATATCTTTGTCTACGTGACAAATCATAAGAAAAACCATTATCCTCCTACCACTTTCTGCTTCCTTCTTCGTGGTTTACTCCGAAGAGTAAACCACGGTTGTGGATCACGTGACTCGTGTGAAGCGAGAAAAGTGTTTCCACTGCAGTTTTGCAAAACAAGCAGAAAGAAACACACATTCTAGAGCCAAAACTTTATTTTTTTCAAACAAAAATTGAGTTTTTTCGACATTCATTTCCATTAAACTAATTATCCGATTAAGCTAATTTATTTTCAAAACGTGAAAGTGCGCAATTATGTGATCAATGGAAACGCAGCTGGAGCTAGTGCGGCATTTTCTCAACTGTGGACGAATCCAGAAGATGGAGATCAGCGGTTCCTGCTGCGTTTGAGGAACAATGAGAACAGGGGAAATTTGTCAATCAGTGCGTTTGCATAAGTTTTACCAGCTTCCTCAAAGGATCCAGCCACCATGATGCTACAGGAATCGAGTTAATATGTAAGATTTTTATCATGGAGAGAAAAACCTTTAATCTGGAGGGAATTCTTTGAAAACTATTTGAGTTATATCCAAAACGTCAGATTTAATTTTAATTATCTAATGAGACATATAGCAATTTATTTATTTCCACTGGGAGGAAATACAAAAAAACTCAAAAAATAAAATATACATATAAAATAAATATAAAACCACAAAAGAAAATATACATTTATTTTTATTTCTTAATTATTTGATTATTTTTTAAATTTAAGACAAAGAAAAATTTGTATATAAGTTTATAATTATTTTTGTTCATTTCTTAAATTAAAATAGAATGAAAAAACGTACATATATACGTATTTTTCACTACTTTTTAATTATTAATTAATCTTTTAAACTAATTCCTGTATTTTCTTCCACTGATGTTGCAGTTTCTGATAAAACAATAAAACATTAATAAAAGTAGCAACATCTTCCATAAACAGGTTTTGTTAACGATAATTTAGAACCATAATGGAGAAAATCCCATTTGCTTTACTGGAATGTAATTGTGTTAATATTCTTGGTCGTCTGTTTTCTCAACATGGTGGCGAGCGCCGTGGGTCTGCTGGGGTCAAAAGGTCACCTCAGGATGAGGAACAAGATGGCGGATAGAGGGAAACAAAGACGCTCCGCCCGTCTACGTGGTTTCTGGAGCAGCGGCCGCTCCGTCTCAGTCCTCTGGGTGTAAATTAACCGGAGTGCAAACAGGGGAAACTCGATCCTTTAACGCGCGCCGCAGCGTCACGCCACGACGTTTCTGTTGTAGTCGTAGGACAGCCGGCGCTTGGCGGCTGCGTGCTGATTGGCCGAGGAGAGGCCGGGGGACAGGCGGCGGTTCGTCGACCAGGAAGTAGATCTGCTTTCCTGGGAAGACGACAACTAGAAGAAGGAAACGCAACTTATTTAGAGACATTTCATTGGTTAGATTACATTATTACTGCTGCTACTAATAATCAGTTACTCAGTACTTGAGTAGACTTTTTTTCAAATATAATTTTATTGCTACTCTTTATTGAGTGCAATTTTTTAGAGACTCTGCTGATCTCTAGTAATAATAATTATATTAATTAATTATATTGAAGCCTTTATTTAATAGTTTAACATTTACCAGTATAGTTCAGTAAAAAGTAATTTCTCGTTAGATTTAAATATGAATAAGTAGAGGTGGGTAAAAACTAACTACATTAATTAAACTAATGACTCATTTTACTCACAGGAAGCGGCGGCTGCAGCTGCAGAGTTTGGACAAGCAGGTTCTGAGACACGCTGCTGGACCTCTTGTGGCTCTGGTCGATCATTTTGTTCAGATCATGGAAAGAGTCCAAAAGCCTTCAGAGAAAGAAAAAAAACACAATGACAGCATGCAGAGGAAACGGACAGAATTACAATATTTACCCGTAAAATAATTTAAAATATGCTTTAGAGAGATAACATGCAAATATAATTCAAATTAATAATTTAATTGATTATTCCACTTTAAAAACTAATGTTATAAACACTCCAATCACAATTATGACAGAAATCAAATAATGTCACACTGCAGTTCATTCAATTCGCCACGTGGGGGCGAATTGAATGGGCTTCCTTTTCCACATTACTGCTCAACTGATTTCCTTGTAAAAATCTTATTTTCTCGTATCAATGCTGCCCCCTGTTGCCACCAGGAAGAATTGCACATTGACTGGTCTGAATGTTTTCATCAAACTACATTTAAACGACCATTTTTAAATTAAATTGAAGAATTTTAAGTGGGAATGCTCCATTAAACAAAAAGTATAAATATTGTTGAAATCATAAAATAGAAACTGTTAATAATGTAACTATATAAAAGAAAGCACATATTTGTAAAACCAAATCAAAACTAATTCAAATAATTACATAGTTTTAAATATACATGTTTAATATAGACAATTAGCTAAAAAGAAAAACATTTTAGTTTATTAGCATTAAAGTGTAAGAAAGAGACATATGTAAACAGCAATCAAACTTCCATCTTGATTTATTTTGTATATAAAAGTTTCAGTTTATATTCATGATAATTACTCATTTATAAGAAATGTATGAAAAAGAAATTAATATTTTTATTTATCTTTTTTTCAATAGAAATTCTGAATTAACATTTTTCTTTACTTTTGACAAGGAATGCTAATATATTAGCTTTAGCATCGGTGCTGGATGGTTCTTTTAGTGCATCAACCTGATAAGTAAAACTAGACCGATTATTAACAGGCAATTTTTATGTCAATGTTGTTGCTGTTTATGAAAGGGGAGGTGGGGGCAGTTAGTCATGTGCAGTTTTGGGCACCGCTAGCTAAAAAGGTAGCTGGGCTAACCTCACATGGACAATAATAAACATTAGTTCTGCTAATGCTAAAGTGCTCCATTAGCGGTACTTAGCGGAAGCTAATACCAAGGCGCTAACTTCAATTCAAAATCTATCTGCCCTAAAATGTCTCATTTATTTTGACATTTAGAGATTACACCGGTCTAAGTCTTCATATCGGTGCATTCCTGCTTTCATCAAAGCTGCTTTTTGTCTGCTGGAAACTCTGAATCAGCTCAGCTGTAAGTTTAGCATCACATCCAAGGTGGGATTGATGGTCTACCCTTGATCCTGTCCGGCTCGGCCGCGGAGGAGCTGCGTCAGCGTGGGAACGGCTTCCGGGTCGCAGGGGTCACCAGGGGAAACACCGGGCAGCGAGGGGAAGGCTTCAGCAAAGACTGCCACCTGCAGGAGAAACAAAAAACCCTCAGAGGTTAGAGATAAAATATGAAAAATAATCCAGAGAGAGAAAGAACCAAACATGCACTGCAAAAACACAAAATCCAACTATGTTTGGTCTAGTCTTAGTACAGTTGAAATAAGACAAAATTAATTTATAAGTAACTTTGTTATCAAGATATAGAAACTTGTTTTACGTCAATAATTCCTTAATAATATTAATGAAAAGTTCTAGTTCCACTAATAGAATGTTCTTCTGCGCCGTTACCTAGCAACCCCAGCCAAGCCAAGCCCGTTACCTAGCAACCTAGTTCCAATTCAACTGGCCGATTATTTCACTTACAACTTGGAAAGAACATTTAGTAATAAGTGAAATATTTTGTCAGTGGAACTAGAACTTTTTCATTAATATCAAGTAATTTTTTACTTAAAACAAACTCCTACGTCTTGCTGGAAAGTTACTGTAAGTTAGTTTTGTCTTATTTCAAGCTTACTAAGATATTTGCTCTAGTTAACTAGATATAAATACTGAGTTATAATTTGTGTTTAAGACATGTGGTTAAAGAATGAATTTTTGTACCCTAAGACATTTTACCTGTAGATTTTGTTCCTAAAAATTGGCAACTGTTTCTATAAAGTGTTTAATTCTGAGATTTTACATTTTCTTTAAAACTAATTTGTTATTAAAATAAATACTTCAAAACCTTTGGTGTTTCATGCTACAAATTACTTTGGCATTTTCTGTCTAGTTTCCCGTGCAAATATCTTAGACTTGAAATAGACAAAACTGACTTATATGTAACTTTTCAGCAAGATAAAGAATTTTGTTTAAAGTAATCAGGATTAATGATCTTTGGGGGCCATTACAGTCCAGTTAACAACTAATTGACTGGTAAATCAGTTGTCAATTTCTTCAATAATCGATTAATCACAATTAATTATTATTAATCATGACTAATGGTGTCTTTGATGGCATTAGTTAAAGGTTTATAATGTATTGTTTGGTATCTTTTTAAAGGGAAACCCTCTTGGCTTCATTTGAGTCTCTGACGAAAACAAAGGTCACTAGAGTTTGTTCAATTAAAAAATAATACACATTTCCCAGACTTTTTGTCAAAACTAGGTAGATTTATTTTAGCCCAGTGAATCCAGGGACATCAGGGTCACATCAGTTAGCAACTGAAATACTCAACAGACTCAGAAAATGTATAACGTATACCTATACTGAATCAGTGCTGGTAAGAGACTCAAAACTTGGTGTAACTGAAAGCCAAGAGTGGCCCGTCGACCACCGGTCCGGCCCGTCGACCACCGGTCCGGCCCGTCGACCACCGGTCCGGCCCGTCGACCACCGGTCCGGCCCGTCGACCACCGGTCCGGCCCGTCGACCACCGGTCCGGCCCGTCGACCACCGGTCCGGCCCGTCGACCACCGGTCCGGCCCGTCGACCACCGGTCCGGCCCGTCGACCACCGGTCCGGCCCGTCGACCAGACCAGTGGTCGACGGGCCCATAGTCGATGGGCTACTGGCTAGACCAGTAGCCCATCGACTACTGGTCTAGCCAAAGTTTTGAAGCCAGAGTCGTACCTGGCTGTGATTGGTTGGCGGTCCATCTCTCCTCGCCTCCACGGCGTTGGCCGGCCACCATCGCTCCACGCCATCTCCACCCTCACCTGTCGGCTCCTGAGGGAAGGCTGTCCAGGTGTCGTCTCCACCTGCTGTTTGAAGACACAAACAGGCGATTTATACACTTAATTCACAGGTTTAACAGCTGACGTTGGTTCTGGATGACTCAGTTGGATCGTTTTCTCATTGTGTTTCATGCTGCCCGTTTCTTTTCCCCTCACAGACACATTTGGCTGAGTTTTTCCTCTGACTTTCCCCCCTGGCTCAGACGAGGCATGAAGAATCCACCTGACACTTGCTCTGTGTGAATGTTTCTCCCTCTCTCACTGCCCAATGTCCTGAGGCTGACAGGAGCTTAGAGACACTTTTTCTCCTACCCCTCCGCCAGCCCAACTCTGAAAGATTAATAACATGTAGTGAGATCGAGTAGTCGGCCAAAAATCCAGGTCAGGACAGACTAAAATAATTTATCCACTCTGCAAGTGCTTTCTAAAGAGAGACATTACCTATATTTATAGAAGAATATTTAGAAAGTGTTTAAATTATGATCTTGTTAGGCTACAAACCAGAGAAGAAAGTTATCGATCGAATCATGGTTAATTGAAAGGCCGAAACCGTCTTAAAAACTTACGTTTTCTGTTGTTTCAAGAGAAACGACCGTCTTTCCACAACACGAAGGGAAAGGGCTACTTTTTCTTTCTGTTTTTGTTAATAAAATGCTGAAATTAAAAAACAAAAACGCTACATTTGAATATGTTGTTTCAGTCAATATTAAATATTGACTGAAACAAAAAATAACGGTTTTTCGTTATAAATCACATCTTAATGGCTGATATTACAGTAAAAATTTACCTATCACCCGACAATTAATCTTAAATTGATTTATTATTTTAACTGTATCCTACAACAATTCAGGAAAAACGTCTCCAACTACTGACCAATTTTGCATTATTTTCCGTTATTTCAACCAGTTCAGAGATCCTCTGTTCAGAAGTGTTTTTCTCCTATGAAGTCACCATTAACCATCTTTTTCTTTTACATAGAAAAGTACTTCTAGATTCAGGTTTCTATGTACTTTTGTTGTGTTTAGTCACAATAAACAGCTCTGTGCTGCATTGTTAGAAATAATTTGGAATGTGTGTAATTGACTTATTTTTTTTTTAAATTGAAGCAATATTAATAAACTGAATTCAGCTGAAATAAGGGCTGCAACTAAACTTTATTTCAGTTATCAATTTATAATAATACATTTAAACATTCTGCAGATTTTTTTTATTTAACCAGAAGCTAATAAGGAACAATATCACAACATCTGACTCCTAACTGCACTGACAGAGCAAATTAAAGTTATTTACATTTTTACATGTTTGACCAAGTTTGTGAAGCCAATGCCGTATTTTTGCTGGTCCAGCAAAGATATGTGATAAGTTTGTAATTCTGTACATTTATGTTTGCATTTGAAAAACAAAACAAAACACAAAAAACATGTTAAGTAAACTCAGCTGCTTACTTGTAATATCCTGTATGCTAAAACTCAGATGTCTGTATTGAAATTAAAAAAGTTTATAGTTGCAGCCAGAAACTAGGCTAAAAATGGTTGGTAAGATTTTGTGTTTTTGCAGTGCGCTGCATTCCTGAGGGATCAGAAAAGGTTAAAATGGCTCCTAATACTCAGCACAAGTGTTGCTGGAGCTTTGGTCAGGAGGTGGGTTTGACGGCCTTTACTCTTTGTTTGTGGATTTAAAAAGAAATGAGGATGGGAAAAAAAAACATAGGAGAAAAAGTGTGTGAGAATGATAAAATAATAAAGTTAGGGACTCACCAGTTCTCGCTCTGCTCCCAGAAGTTTCCGAGGCAGATATGTTGACCCCGTCACTCCAGGCCAGGTCTCCCTCCGCCTGCATGAAGACCCCGAACTCATCCTCCTCTTCCTCCTCAGTGGAGGAGACCCTCACCTCCTCTGCTTCCTCCTCCAGCTCTCCACTTGGACTCCTTTTCTGTTTTTGGCTGCCTTTCTCCTCCTCCTCTTCCTCCCCACCGGTCGCCATGGAAGCCAGAGAAGGGGCAGGATTAGAGGAGGCATTAAAAACCAAGGTTGATATGTTTTCTTCTTCATCCTCCAGCTTCCTGCAGGTGCACTCATCCTTTCGTTTCTCTGATTTCTCAGAAATTGAGAGATTTTCCTGTCTGACAGGCGAACAGAAAACCTCTTCCTCCTCCTGAAAATTGTTGTTTTCCTCACGTTTATGGAAAATATGAGGTTCTCTGGTTTCCTCATCGCTGCCAATATTTGTTTCCTCTTCATGTTCAACTTTACGTTGGTTTTGGTTTGAATAAACCTGGATTACGTCCTGATCAGCACCCCCTACTGGATTGGAGGACTCTACAGAATTCAACTGTTCTTTCTGCTTCGTTTCTTCTTCTGGGTTTTGTTCAGCGACCCTTACAGAAATGGAGGATTTGACAGAAGTCCACTGTATCTCTTCTGCGTATTGTCCAGCGCCCCCAACAGGATTGGAGGACTCCACACCATTTAACTGTATTTCTTCTTCTGCGTATTGTCCAGCGCCCCCAACAGGATTGGAGGACTCCACACCATTTAACTGTATTTCTTCTTCTGCGTATTGTCCAGCGCCCCCAACAGGATTGGAGGACTCCACAGAATTCAACTCCATTTCTTCCTGTGGTTCTGTTTCGTTTTGTTTAGATTTACAGTCAGGAATGGGGAAATTTTGCCTCTCCTGACGTCTTTCGGATCCTGTCTCTCCATCAACAGCCGAGTCGTTTTTGGAGTCTGCTTCCTTCCCGTCCAGGTCCAGCTCAGTCGCCGTTCTTCTTGTCAGACTTTCGGCTCCCTCTCGATCATCCCGGCTGTTTTTTCGAGTGCTACTTTCGGGTGGAACATCGAATCGCTCCGACTGCTTTCCTTCAGCCGTTTTGCAGCTCCTTTCCCGGCCGATGCCGGACTTCCTCCACCTCCGGCCGGACCGCACCCTGACCCGGTTCGCCGCGGCCTCTGTCGGCGGCGGCTCCGCATTTCCTCCTCCTCCTAATCCTTCTCGCTTTCCTCTCAACCACTCTCCGACCGTGCTAGAAGTCGAACCAGAACTGGGCTTGGCGGTTGAGTATAAACAGCTCCCCTTCTCCGTCCGGAGGAAAAGGCATTGCGTTTGCGTCTTCCCGCCACCTTCTGACGTCTTCAACGTGGCGACTGTTACCAACGCGCCGATCCCGGCCTGCCGGGCGTCGACGCCCAGCGGCAGACCATATCCGCTCAGGTACACGTCGGCAGGCCTCGGGCAGGACGTCGACGTCCCTTTACCGCCCAGCGGCGGGGCAGTCGGGGGTTTACCTCCACCGAGCAGACCGCCGGCTTTGCGGCGGTTCCTGGAGCACAGCGCCCAGGCTCGGAGGCCGCGGATCAGCGGCAGGTCTCCCAGGCCCAGCTCGACTCGGCTGGGGAAGGGCAGCGACGTTCTGGAGCACCTCTGGAGCATCTCCCGGGGGCAGTCCGACATGCCCAGGCAGGGGTAGTTGTTGTTGTTGTTCTGCTGAAGCATGGTGCCTGTTGTCGGCCTCATTTAAGTTTTATGGTTGTTTCTCCACACCAGCCTGTTTAGTTCGTTTTAATCAGTTCTTTTGCTTAGTAAGTTCGGTTCGGTTGTCTGATGCGAACCTAAAAATCTCCTCGGTTTGGTTGGACGTGTTTGAATGCATATATGAACGCCAAGCGGACAGAAGGCCGCTCCAAAAGCAGGAAGTGGAAAACAGTGCAGGGCATTATGGGTACTCTCGTTTGTTTCAACAAAAACAAACAAGAGTTTAGCGCTAGCAGGTAAAATAGTGTTGTCTTTAGGGTTGTGGCAGTTTCCTAAAGACAAAAGAGAAATCCTACAAATGCTAAAATATGAAACGTCTCCGTTTTTGTTTACGCTTTGTGAAGGATGCTCCTCTTCAGAGGTTTTTGTGTCGTTTCTTTCAGTCGTTCCTGGTGCAGCGCCCCCACAGGCGAGGAGGGGAACAAGTTTTTCAATTAATTTGGCTTGTTTGACTCAGTGCAGTGATTTTCAGGTTGAGCTGAGTTCTCATTTGTGAGAAGAAACGCTGCCAGACTCAGTAATCTAATCTCAATTCAAAGCACGGCAGCCCCAATAATTCAGACAAAGCACTCTGCGTAACGAAATGTCCCTTTTGGAAACTCAGACAACGATAAAACCAAAACAATGTGCTGATCTTTTTAATCTTGGATCTTAGCAGTTCCCTCTGATGGTGGAAAAGCTCCAGTCTCTGAGTAAAAGCAGAGGAACAAGCAGGTTACGTGACCCGCTGTCTCCGCTGATGAGAGCGGAGGTAATGAGGATTTTGTTTTCTTCCACGCCGATGCGCCGTGACGCTGTCTGCTGACCTCTCTGTCAGCTGGACTCGTGTCTCTCAGGGCCGATCGGGCAGTGAAAGCAACGAGGCTGCAGAGGAACGGGACAAAACGAAGACAGTTAAGCCTCTCAAAGGAGAAACAATTGTCTATCAAGAACAAGTAGGACATTTTGAGATTAAATTGAGTCTTATTTACACACTGATTTACTAGAATTTACAGAATGTCACCAAACGTAATTTGGTTTCACTTTCATGTTTGCTAAAAGCTGACATGTTATGATGAATTAACAAAGCTGGATAATTTCTGTTTGCATGATAGTTTGTTTTTCTACCAAAAACTGGATGATAAAATTCTTCAGTCTGGTGTTTTGGTCTCAATTAGCCCTTTTTTGTAAGGGTAATTTTGTTTAGAAACTTTGTTTTATTTGTTGTCTTATTTATTTTGAGTATTTAAAATGTCTTCCAGTCACAGTGTTAAAAATTCATTAGCAATTAAAGTTTATTGATCTTTGAGAATGTGTTTACCATTAATTTTACAACAATATTATCATTTGTCACAACAAAGCTAATGCTATGTTGCTAACATCATTAGAGCATTAGCAGACGTGTGTCCACCACCGGGTTTGAATATGTGTTTGTAACTGTTTTAACTATTTTGATTCAGATTTGAGGTAACACGCTTATTTAAAGGAAGCTAAGTGTGCTAAACTTTTTAGAAGTTAGCATAAATGTAAGAGGAAAAATTAACTCTGCTATTAGCTTATCACCATACCCACTACTGGAAAGTAGTAGTAAACTTACCAGTAGTGGGTAAGTGTACTGACTTCTGGGTTTCAATGTGTATTTGGAAGAACCTTTTTAACCTTGTAGTTGTGGATTTGAGGCAACACACTTATTTAAAGGAAGCTAAGTGTGCTACATGTTTTCAAAGTTAGCAAAAAGCACTAAACCAAAAATTAGCTTGTCACAGGAACTCACAACCTTCAGACTGCAAGACCACTATGACAAGTTTAACACCATCCATCTCTGACTAACGTCCCTATCCAGGTTAAACTCATTCCCATCGCATGATGCTGCCACCACCATGTTTCACTATGTCTGTTCAGGTCATGTACTCATTTCCCCTCCACTCAGAGTTTTGCATGAAGGAGAAAAAGTAAAATTTTGATCCAATCTGGACAAAGTTCAGCCATTCCGAATCTTGGAATATTGTTTTAGAACCACAACTTTCTTAATTAAAAATTCCTGCACGAATTTCATACTTAGATTTCTACGAATATAATGAAATCTTTAGCTACTTCACAATTACTTTATTATGTAATATCCGAATTAAAAAACCCTAATTTTTTCGGTTATGTTGAGACAAAATGTGGAAAACTTCACGGTGGTTCTGTTCCGGATCGTAACAAAAAAGCTTTAATTTGGTTTTAATTCACACTTTGCGCATCTTGGTGCCACTTAGATCAGACGTGACATCAGCAGACGCGTAAAATCCAGATTTTATAACATGCACCATCAGGGACAAAGGCAGGTGTTGGCCACGTATCATACCAGCAGCAAGTGTGTTAAGATGAGCCACCAGTAAAACCAGTAGCTTCCCCACCAGAACATCCAGAACGGAAGGTTCCCCCAACGCGGATTTTAGTTTCTTACCTGATCAGATGTTCGGGATTTTAGTTCATTATCATTTATTCAAGGTCCTTCCACATCTTCATTGTTTACAGAGGAAGCTGGTGGAACATCCTGAACTGGGATCGCATCATTTCCAGTCGGCCTGCGCCACTTACGCCACAGAATTAGTAAAATCAGCGTCCGGTCCGGTCCGATTCGTCAGAGAGCGGGGTAACCACACACCAAGGACCCGATCCTCCGGCTGCTGCGGCCGCTGCGCAGCGCCTCATCCGCCGCGGCTCTGCGGGGCGCATCGACGCATCTTTCCGCAGTCAGTCCGCCAGTCGCCTCCGGTGCTTCTCAGCCAGCCGGATGACGGAGAGCGCGTTGGACCTGCAGCCCACTCACCGATGGGAGGAGAGATGCGAGCCACGCAGAGGCAGGGAGAGGTGAGGCCAGCGGAAGTGTATGGCGGGTTGCTAATGCCACGCGGAAGTGGAGGCTTTTTATATTTTACTGCAAATGGGCTGGAATATACAACGGTGTTTTATAGGGAGATTAAAACAGAGGGAATCAGTACGTGTCCGCTAAAGTCTAGAGATTAATCTCAGAATTTTTATTAAAAATAAATTAAATAAATAATAATAATAATAAATTCACAAGAAGTTGATATTAATCTAAAAAATGTCTAGAAAAAACATAAAATTTTCTAACATTATAAGGTTAAGAACTTGAAAACTTTCCAAAAGTCGGATTTAAAAAAAGAGGAAATTTCTGACTTTCATGAGTCAAAAACCGTCAAACTGTTCAAATTCAGAAATTTGAGGGTTTTAAAAAAAAAATAAAATAAAATAAAAAACTCAGAAATGTCAGAGTTTTAAATGTAAAAAAAAATAGATAAAGAGCAACTCTGAACTTTTGAAATTAATCTAGAAAACTTGGAAATTTAAGAATTTGAAAAGTTATAATTGGAAAAAAAAATGCTCAGAAATTTTGACTAATCTTAGAAATTATCTAGAGAGAAATCCTCAGAAATCTTAAAATTAATCTCAGATTGTTTGAGACAAAAATGTGGAAATTTCTGAGAGGGAGAAACAAAAAAAGACTTCACAAATTTAACTCTTCCCCCCGTGTGTTATGTTATATTTTTGGAGATGCCAGTTATATTTCCAATCAAAAACAAACTTCATTCCTGAAAGAAAATAATTTTAAATGTAAATTTGTCATTACAAATAATTTTAAACTAAACATCTGTCAGAAAGTACAATATGAATATAAAGTGACCTAAAAGTCAGTTAAAATAGGTTATATTCTAACTTTCCCAAAATATTTGATCACAAAGTGTTAATTTTAAATAAAAACCAGCTAAAATAAAAAACAATCTGGAGTTTTCAATATGGAAGTGCAGCTGGTGACACTGCAGAGAGAAATCTTTTCATTTCCCTCCTGACTGTAGCACTGTTTGCTCCTCATATATCAGTTTTTATCCTCCTCAGACACACACATTGCGGAGATACGTTTTCACTGCGTCATCGCTGAAGACGAGCTGCAAAACACACACACCGCCGGAAGACGTCATGCATCCGTGTGTAGTTTTCCATGACGGGCTTCAGATTTTTATCTGACTCTTCATTCATTCAGGTACAGCTAAAAAAAAATCAGGTGGAAGTCACTAATTTCAGAAAATAAAACACATCAAATATCATAGAGTGAAATACTGCAAGTTATTTCTTTTAATTTTGACTTATATAGTTTTAAATAGTAACCCCCCCTCCTCAATAAAAAAATCTGTCTCAGAAAGTTAGAATATAGTATATCAATAATATATATATATATAAAACTGAAACTGTCACTTCTGCTTCTCCTTTTGCATGAATTACTGCATCGATGTGGCGTAGCCTGGACGTCAGTCCACGCCGCCTTTATGGCAAGCTGTTTTAACATAAAATCAGTTTCACTAATTACATTCCAGACATTGTAAGAGTTGTGGCATTTCTGAATTTTCAGATGGAATAAAATCTGTTTTAATTGAAACTTAAATGTTTCTTCCCCTAAAACGTTGGCTTTGCTACCCTCACAGTAATCGTTCACCAAGAAGATGGCGATAAAAAAACAACGAAAAGAGTGAATGGTATTTTATTGTTGTCTTTCCAATGCAGCTCTGGCACAACACTTGGTTCTGAAAGTCTTAAAATCCAAAAGAAAATGTGATCACCTCACTCATCCAAAAAGGTAAAAACATCTGTACACATACAGTGGAGCCCACAATGTTATCTTGACTTTATTTTGCTTTTTAAAAAACATTTTTTTCACCTGCTAGACGTTGCTTCCTTTCAGTTACCAAAGGAAAACTAAACAACAATCAAAACTAAACAACAATCAAATGAAAAGCACAAATTTGCTCTCAGAGGCTTTAAATATTTTGCAGCTGACATTTTAAATATCCCTTACTTGGATTTTAAGCAGTATTTCCTCATGTTTGGAAATGAAAATGGTGAATATATTGATTTACTGGCAGACACAGTTTTATAAAGGTAACAGTTAAAGGCACTTCTTATATTATTATGTAGCAGTAACCACACAAAACACATTATGCTACACCTGGGCTTCTGAGCAAATTAAAGCTTGCCACTCCTTAATTAGTTTCATTGTAGCAGCCAAAAAATGCATAAAAACAAAAAATTTACAGTTATCTTTGTGTTTAAGTCTTTGAATTAAATCCCTTAAATTCCCATCATCTAATTTTTACGTTTTTGCAAAAATAAAATCCTCATCTTGAGACTGTTGAATAATTTCCAGGCGGTGCAAAGTGGAAATGTAAATATAAACAGGCTAGCAGCATGTTGACCTAAATGTTTGAGAGAATCTGCCACTATAAGGTCAGAGGTCACAGAGCAGAAGAGTCCAGAGCATCCTGCGTACACACAGCAGTAAACTCTGGGACGTAGCACCAACTAAATGCCTTCAGTACAAGTCTTACGTAGAAAATAACAACCTATCATCTTTATAATCTCACACTTTTCCTGTAACACCAACAAAAGAGATCATTAGATTAAAAACAAAACAAAACAACTCTGCTGAATATGAAAATAATTAAATTTTGCTTCGAAGGGACAACGCTTAAAAAAACAACAAAAAAAACAAAAACACTATAATATAGATATTTACATTAATCTATCCAGTATCTGTTTGTGATTGATCAGCATAAATTATTTTAAGTTTCTTGAAAAAAAATCTGATACAATGTATAGTTCTCATGTGACGTTGCACTTCCGGGAACTTTGTAGCTGACAGCCATTTTGGTAGGTAACGTGTCTAACCGTCATGACAGTTGCTATGACAACAATGAACAAGCCACAAGCTTAGATCTAGCTCTCACCTCGTTCCTTTCCAACTTATAAAAACATAAGAACATTAAAACAATTATTCGAGTAATCTACTCTCTTTCTGTTGGTCTTGAAGTCTTGGTTCACCAATGCTTCATGCTGGACTTGCCTACCAAGATGGCGGATCGGTGACACGGCTCACTTCCGGTTCAGACTTGTTGGAACTACATCGACTCTGCTGGTGAGGGTAAAGTTATTCGCACTTTGAATAAACAAAATTAAATAATTGATATTTAGTGTGTTTATCAAAACTGAACAAAACTGGATAAATAATTAGGACAAACCTAACAAAACTAAATCAACAACAAAAATAGTCAAAAGAAAAAAAACAAAGCTAGTATATATTACTCTTTAGTTATAATACTGATAGTAACACTGGTTGATAAAAAGAGCTTGTATTTAATCACAATCATGCCTAACTTGATAAAATATAAAAGATAAACTTTCATTTTCCCCCCTTATTAAAATAACACTGCAATCTTATCAGTCTAAAACAACACAAAAACAAAGAAAACCAAAAGTTATTTAAGATATCAATACAGCATTCTCAGTAGTTAAAAGTCTGACACTTGGTGACTAGTTAATGAGGATTCGCCGGTCCGAGTCTCCGTGGTAACCAGGTGTCTGGTGATTCTCGTCGTCTTGGTGACCGTTGTGACGGTTCCCTCCTCTGTGGAAGAGATTTGGTGCTCTTCGGACATTTGCTGGCTGGCGAAGTCGAGTCCTGAGGTGTGGAGACAGAAGGATCCGGAGACGTCCACCTCCCCTCCCAGCTCGCCCCTGCGCTGGGCCTGAGGGGAACCCTCTGGGGTTATCTGGAGGAAGCCTGGGGTCAGGAAACAGGGACAGATGCGAGAGGAAACAAGGAAGAGTGCGGAGGATAAGTGAAGAAATCAGGACTGAAAGGAAACTTTGTCTTCAGTAAGAGAAAACAAATCAGGAAGAGAGATGTTAATGGTTGAGGAACATCCTGTAGATACTACGACTGATCATTGCTGGTGGGTCTGTTCCTACCTGTGGCATGGGGCTTCAGTGTGAACTTGGGGACCTTGAACCAGGAGGTAGATTCCTTTTCCTCTCCCTCTCTGCTTCTGCTCTCCACCTCACTCCACATCTGAGCCTTCGTTGATGTGAACTCTGCACCAAAACCCAGTGGAGACTCTGAACTGTCCCTGTCCAACATCTCTGTTCGGGCATGAGATGACACCACTTCCTCTAAGGCCATTTTGTCTGGAGTTTCAGCCCCTTGGAGGTCACCCTTTACTTCTGATGAGTCCTTTCCCATTTTATCCCCTGATGCCATCTTGCTGTACGGACTAGTAAACTCCACCTTTGGAAGTTTGATTTTGCCTCCAAATGTCCCTTTATCATCCTTGTGATGAGTTTCAGCTTTTTCTCCATTGACACTTGAACTGTCTCCCTTCGAAGTGACATCAGCTGACCCTGATTTGCCTGACGAAAATGAAACTTTGGGTATTTTAATCTTTGCTCCCTTTGACTTTTCCTCTTCCTCTGCTTCTCTTTCAGATGATTTATCTTTAGACTTCCCAAAGCTTGACTTTGTTTTGATTTTGGGCATCTTCCCTTTGACATCTTCTGTCTCAGTTTCAGTTGTTGTCTTCTTGTTTGGGGGTGTAATGCTTGCAGATGCCTGCTCTATTTCATTTGGATTCACCAAAACAAAAACAGCTTTCTTGACTTTGGGCATTTTAGGACCCTCATACCGAAATTCTGGTCTGTGGATATCCATCCTTCCTTCAGGAGAAGAGATGGAGGGTAATGGGACCCCAAATTTAGGGATCTTGACTTTCTTCTCCGTTTCTGGTTTGTCATCATCTTCATCTTGTGATGTACCAATATCAAACTCTATATCAGGTATTCTAGGTACTTTGACTTCTTTACTGGAAGATGACGGACCTCCTTTGGTACCTGAGCCTGTTTTGAGGCTAATGCTTGGTAACGTCACCTCTGGTGCTGTGATGTTAACTTGACATTTATCAGTTGCATGGCCATTGTTTTTGACATCACTGTCACCACTGTGTTTTACTTCTGTGGTTACATCTTCAACACCTTTCATTTTTGGCATTCCTATCTTGAATTTCTTCCCCTTCTTTCCCTTCTTAACTTTGCTGTCGACTCCTGACGTGTTTAGATCCAGGTCTGGCAATACAATTTTTTTCTTGTCCATCTTAACATCCCCTTTTTGAAATCCTATGTTCAGTTCTTCTTTTGGACCTTCAATATCTATCGTTGGTATTTTCACCTTTATGCCTTTGCTCTCTCCCTCAATATTAAAATCGGCCTTCCGATCTGGTCTTACCACTTGTAACCCAGGCTCGGGTTTGGGTATTTTATCCTTTGGCATTGATATTTTTTCCTTTGCAAGTTTGGCATCTGGACCTGCAACTTCCATCTCCCTAGTAGGAACTTCACTACCTTTACCTTTAGGAAGGGAAATATCAACTTCAGGCATCTTTATATGGGGTAGTTTGATAGTTCCACCCTCTACCTCAGTTTCCCCACTAGATTTGTCTGTACTTGGCATCTTGAGTTGTCCTTCTTTCTTTATGTCCATCTCTGGAGCTTCCATAGAAGGTTTTACTTTGGGAAGAGATATATCAAGTTTTGGCAACTTGAACTTTCCTCCCTCACTCTTAATGCCAGTGTTGGGGCCTGGAGTTTTATCCTTTGGCAAAGAAATGTCTCCAGCGGATACGTTTAACTCTGTTCCTTCAAATTTGGCAGCGTTTCCTTTGGGTAAAGAGATGTTAACATTTGGCTTTTTCAGGTGAGGCATTTTTATTTTGCCCTCTGTATCTCCTATCTCAATATCAGGACTCTCAATTCTTCCCTTGGGTAATGATATATCAACTGAAGGCATATTAAAGTGTGGCATCCTAAGCTTTCCACCTTCACCCTCAATCTCCACATCTGGACCATCTATTCCTTTGTTGACTGAGAAGTCCACATTTGGCATTTTTACATGAGGCCCTTTGAATTTTCCTCCCAAATTTCCTGTAATTCCAGCATTTGGGTCAGCAGTTTTTCCTTTAGATACGGATGTGCCAACTGAAGGCAATTTTACATAAGGCATTTTGAATTTTGCTCCTCCATCGCCTTCAATATCTAAACCTTCAACCTTTCCTTTAGGAAGGGTTATTTCAACAGATGGCATACCAATCTGGGGCATCTTAAAAGCTCCCTTTTCTCCTTTGAGCTCTACATCGGGACCTTCAATCTGTCCCTTGGGCAGAAAAACCTCAACATTTGGCATTTTATATTGAGGTAATTTGACTGTGTCTTCAGACGTGCCCTCCATCTGAACATTTGGACCTTCAACTTTTCCTTTAGAGAGTGAAACATCAACAGACGGCATGCTGATTTGTGGCATCTTGAATTTTCCCCCCTCTCCTTTGATTTCCACATCTGGACCTTCAATTTTTCCCTTGGGGAGAGAGATATCAACATGTGGCATCTTTATGCAAGGCATTTTTATTTTTCCTCTTTCTCCATCCATGTCAGCTGCCTCACTTCCTTGGACTTTACCCTTTGGAAGAGAGATGTCAACCCTGGGAATTTTGAACTTTTGCTCTGTAGTTCCCTCCATTTCAATTTCAGGGGCTTCCAATTTTGCTTGTGGCAGTGAAATATCAGCCTTTGGTACATTTATATCAACAGTGGGCATTTTGACATAAGGCATTTTAAACTTCCCTCCATCACCCTCTATTTCAGTTTTAGGTATATTGAGATCTTTAGATTTTCCTTTAGGAAGACTCACATTTAATGTTGGCATTGTTACTTGAGGCATTTTGAATTTTCTGTCACCTCCTTTAAGTTCCATATCTGGTCCTTCAATCTCTTGGGATTTACTTTTTGGGAGAGACACATCCAGGTCTACTTTGGGAATAGAAACAGCAATCTTAGGCATTTTGGGAATTTTAAGGTTTCCTTCGTAGCCTTTAATATCTGCTTCTGAAACATCAACTTCTGTTTTAGGTAAAAGAACCTCCATCTCTGGTGATTTAGCCTCTGGGAGTGACAGCTCAACAGAAGGCATCTTAACTTTGCCCTGGGCTTGAAGTGTATCACTTGGTTTACCTAAATCTTTTTCCTTGGAGCCAAATCCTGGGATTGAGAACTTTGGTAACTTGAGAGTGACATCAGGTGCGTGAAAGCCACTCTTTTTATCCACTTCAGCTTCCCCTTTAGCATCAACCTCTCCTTCTGGAAGTTGAACCTTTGGAGATGACATTTTGAACTTTGGAAACTTTACTTTATGTTTTGCCTTGTCTGGGCTCTCAGTCCTGAAATCCAGGTGAGGAATGTCAGCTTTTCCTTTTTTCAGGTTAACATCAACATCAGGACAAGACACTGATGCATCGGTATCTTTTTTAGATATTCCAAATAAAGGCATTTTTATTTTTACTTTCTTCATTTTGACTTTTCCATCCCCATCAAATTCCACTGATGGTGCCCTCATCTCTCCTTCGACATTTGGTGGATGGAGGGAAGTATCTCCCTTGAGTCCGGATGTCTCCAAATCACCACTCTTTGACTTTACACCAAACCGGGGAAAAGTGAAACTAGGCACTTTGAGGGAGACATCAGGCAAATCAAAGCTACCACCTGAAGAAGGTCTTCCTCCCTCTGCTTTCAAAAGTTCAACTTCAACATCATCACCTTTAGGTTTGTTAAGGCCAAAGTCTAGATCCACTTTTGGGGCTGAAATGTCAACTGTTGGTAGCTTGACTGAGGGAAGTTTCAGTGATGCACCTGGACCTTCTACATCTTCAGTCCTAACCTCCAATTGGGCTGGTTTGAGATTACCTTTCAGACCTGACATCTCCAAATCTCCAGCTGCATCAGGACCAATGATGTCAACTTTAAGGCCTTTATCCTTTGACCCAGATGGAAGGCTTAGGTCCAGATCAAATTTGGGCATATTTATGTCAAGAGTTGGCATGTGGAACTTTCCACCTGTTCCTCCTTTTACATCTGGACCCTTGATATCAACATCAATTTCAGGACCTTTTAAGTTGGCTTGCGGTTCCTTTGCTTTCATGTCAGGAAGATGCATAGAAGGTATATGAAACTTGCCTCCTTTCTTAGCATATCCATCAGTGTCAATTTCTCCTTCAACCTTTGGTTTTGGAAGAGATAAATCAATGTCTGGCATCTCAATGTTTCCTGCCTTGATGTCCGGGCCTTTAATTTTAACATTCCCTTCAGGAAGGCTCACCTTTGGTAAAGACACATCAATTATTGGCATTTTAAACTTACCCCTCTTGCCCTCAACACCCTCAAACTCATAGTCACCATCAACTTTTCCTTTGGGGAGTGAAATATCAACAGCTGGTAAGTTAATTTTCCCTCCTACAACCTCTGGGCTTTTAAGGTTGACATCTACTTCTGGAGATTTGACTTTAGGAAATGATAAATCACCCTTGATTTCAGACCCTTGAATATCAACATCTCCCTTTCCTTTGAATTTAGGAAGCGATAGATCAACCGAGGGAATGTGAAACTTGCTGCTTGTACCTGTGTTGACATTAATTTCTACATCTGTCTTTGCTTTTGGAAGTGAAATATCAGCAGCTGGTACTTCAATTTCTCCTTTTATGTCTGGCCCTTCAACACTGGCATCAGCCTTAGGGGGAGTAACCTTTGGTAGAGAGATATCAAATTTTGGTAATTTAAACTTCCCACCCTTCATATCAAGTGGTTCTACATCAAGGTCAATATCTGTCTTTCCTTTAGGAAGGGAAACATCAACAGTAGGCATTTTGATTTTTCCTCCTTCAATTTGAGGACCGCCTACATTTACATGAGCTCCCTTAGCTGTAATTTTAGGAAGAGTAATGTCAATTGAAGGCATGTGAAACTTGCCTTCTTTGTTGGAAAGCATTCCAGTTTCAATTTCTCCTCCTGCTTTCCCCCCTGGGAGCGATATGTCAACATCTGGCATGTCAAATTTTCCTCCCTTCATTTCAGGTCCTTTCATTTTCAGCTCACCTTCTGGAAGATTGACTTTGGGCAACGAGACATCAAATGTGGGCATTTTAAGTTTACTACCTTTAACTTTAGGTCCTTCAACATTTAAATCACCCTCAAATTGTCCACCTTGAAGTGATATTTCACCTTTAGGTTTGGGTACTTCAATATCCATGTTAACTCCTTTTGTTTTTATTTTAGGAAGAGAGATATCTACTGAGGGCAGTTGAAACTTGCCTTTTTTGTCACTTTGTCCCTGAATATCTATATCACCCTCAACTTTTCCTGTAGAAGTTGAGATTTTAGCGGCTGGGATTTCAAGTTTTCCCTTAACATCAGGACCTTTGACTTTGACAGCCCCCTCCGGGAGACTAAATTTTGGAAGTGAAATATCAACCTTGGGCAAGTTTACTTTTCCCCCTTTTAATTCCGGACCTCCACCGCTGATGTCAGCATCAATATTTTCTTTTGGAAGTGAAATGTTAGCTTCAGGCATGTTGAGTTTTCCACCCTTAAATTCTGGACCTACAACATTTATCTCAGTTCCTTTGGTTTTCATTTTAGGAAGAGAGATGTCAATGTTTGGCATGTGGAATTTCCCTCCCTTCCCAGCATGTCCTTCAGTTGCAATGTCTCCTTTTACTTTTCCTTTGGGAAGTGACAAATCAATGTCTGGCAACTCAATTTTTCCTGTTTTGAACTCTGGGCCTTTTATCTTCAAATCACCCTCAGGGAGATTAACCTTTGGTAAAGACATGTCCATTTTTGGCATTTTAAATTTACCCCCCTTCACTTCAGGGCCCTCAACTTCTATGCCACCTTCAAGTTTCCCTTTGGGGTATGAGATGTCTGGGGTTGGTTGAACTACCTTTCCTACTTCAACCTCTGGGCCTCTAAGACTGATATCTACCTCTGGACACTTTACTTTAGGTAGAGACAACTCACCCTTGATGTCGGGTTTTTCAATCTCAATGTCAGTTCCCTTTGCTTTGACCCGTGGAAGAGAGAAATCCACTGTGGGCATGTGAAATTTGCCCCCTTTACCACTTTCAACATTTATATCTACATCCGCTTTTGGTAGGAAAATATCAGTGGCCGGCTTCTCAATTTTCCCTTTCATATCTGGTCCTTCAACATTGATGTCAACCTTTGGGATGGTAATCTTTGGGAGAGAAACATCAAATTGTGGCATCTTAAATTTTTCTCCTTTCACTTCAGTTCCTTCTGCCTTGACACTGCCTTCTATGTTACCTTTGGGATGTGAAACATCCACATTTGGTAGATCAATTTTTCCTCCTTCAATGTCAGGGCCTTTCATGGTAATATCTATGTCTGAAGACTTTATTTTAGGGAGTGACACATCACCCTTGATTTTAGGTCCTTGAATATCAACATTGGCTTCCTTTCCTTTGATTGTAGGAAAAGAGATATCAACCGAGGGCAAGTGAAACTTGCTTTTACTACTGCCTACATCAACTTCTACATCTGTCTTTGGTTTGGGCAGTGAAATCTCAGCAGATGGTACTTCCAGTTCTCCTTTCATGACTGGCCCATCAACACTGACATCAGTCTTTGGGAGAGTAACCTTTGGTAAGGATATATCAAATTTTGGTAATTTAAACTTCCCACCCTTCATCTCAGGGCCCTCAACATCAAAGTCACCATCAAACTTTCCTTTAGGGAGGGAGACATTAACAGCAGGTATTTTGATTTTTCCTCCCTTTAGCTCAGGGGCCTTGAGACTAGCATCTGTATCAGGAGACTGTGTTTTGGGAAGTGAAATATCAAGAGATGGTAAATTTATCTTCCCACCTTCAATTTCAGGACCCTCAAAATTGATGTCTGGTCCTTTAGCTTTTGGAAGTGAAATATCACCAGCTGTAATTTTAGTTTTTCCTTTAATCTCTGGACCTTCAATGTTGGAATCAACCTTTGGGAGTGTAATCTTTGGTAAAGAAACGTCAAATTTTGGCATCTTGAACTTTCCTCCTTTTATGTCCATTCCTTCAGTGTTAACATCACCTTGCACTTTAAATGATGATGGTGAAAGATCAACATTCACATCCGGACCCTGAAGACCAACATTTAATTCAGGAGACTTCAGTTGAGGTGCAGAAACATCCACTGAAGGCAAATTTACCTTTCCACCTTGAACTTCACCACTCAGCTCTGGTCCTTTACCTTTTATTTTAGGAAGAGAAATGTCAACTGAGGGCATTTGGAACTTGCTTCCTTTACTGGCATGTCCTCCGGCTTCAATTTCCCCTTTTGCTTTTCCTTTTGGGATTGATATATCAAGGTCTGGCAACTCAAGCTTCTCTCCCTTGATATTTGGGTCTTTTATTCTGATATCACCCTCTGGAAGACTTACTTTGGGCAAAGAGACATCAAATTTTGGAATTTTAAACTTTCCACCTTTTCTCTCTGAACTTTCAACATCAAAGTCTCCATCAGTTTTTCCTTTGGGAAATGAGATGTCCACAGTTGGCAAGTTAAATCCTCCTTTTACATCAGGGCCTTTGAGGCTTAGATCACCCTCCATTTTGCCTTTTGGTAGTGTGATGTCGCCTTTTAGTTCTGGACCTTCGAGATCAATGTCAGCTCCTTTTATTTTAGGGAGAGAAACATCAAGAGAAGGCAGCTGAAACTTGGCCTCTTTGTCCACGTGACCATCAGTGTCAACTTCTCCTTTTACTTTTGGTAGAGAAATGTCCACATGGCCCTCTGGACAGTTTCTCTTTGGAAGAGAAATATCAAATTTGGGTATTTTGAATTTTCCTCCTTTTACTTCAGTACTTTCAATATTGAGGTCGATATCAGCTTTTCCTTTTGGAAGAGAAATGTCAATGTCAGGCATGCTGATGTCTCCTTGTTTAAGTTCAGGCCCTTCTATGTTGACCTCTGGTCCTTTAGCTTTAATCTTTGGTAGAGAAAAATCAACTGTGGGTATGTGAAACTTCCCGCCTTTCCAGCCATGCCCATCAGTTTCCACATCTGATTTTCCTTTAGGCAGCGAAATGTCAATGTCTGGCATCTCAATCTTCTTGCCCTTGAAGTCAGGACCCTTTACTTTGACTTCACCTTCAGGAAAGTTTACCTTTGGCATTGAAATGTCAAATGTTGGGATTTTTGTCTTTCCTCCTTTTATTTCGGCGTCTTTAACATCAATTTCAAAATCAACTTTTGGTTTTGGAAGTGAAATATCAACATCTGGACCCTGGAGGTTGATGTCTACCTCTGGAGATTTTATTTTGGGTGCTGAAATATCTATTGATGGCACATCAAATGTTTTTTCTTCACCTTTAAGCCCTTCAACGTCAATACCAGCTTCCCTAGATTTTATCTTTGGAAGGTTAATGTTTAATGAAGGCATGTGAAATTTAGCTCCTGTTGCTCCATGACCATCAATGTCAAGATCTCCTTCCATTTTTCCTTCTGGAGGTGAAATATTAACAGCTGGCATTTCAATCTTTCCTTTGATGTCTGGTGCATCCAATTTTGGAGCTGAAACTTTAAATGTGGGCATTGAAAGTTTTCCTGCTTTTCCCTCTGGTCCTTTAACATTTACACCAAATTTGCCTTTTCCTTTAGGAAGTTTAGTATCACCAGAAAGTATTTCAAAGTTTCCATCTACTCCAGAGTGGATGTCAATATCAATGTTTCCATGATTTTTCCTTCTAGGCAATGACAGATCAATTCTGGGCATTTCAAATTTGTCACCCTTGACTTTTGGACCTTGAACGTTTACATCTACTTCTGGAATTTTAACAGTGGGTACGTCGATGTCTACAGACGGCACATTGAATCCAGCCATGTTACCTTTATCATCAAAATCAATGTCAGTTTCTAATGTTCCTTGTGGTGTGGAGATGTCGATAGTTGGTGCTTTTACCTCTCCACCTATAATTTCTGGCCCTTCAATGTTGATTTCACCTGACTTTGATTTTATTTTGGGTAGGGAAACGTCAACTGAGGGTAAATGAAAATGCCCTCCTTTAGTTTTAGCTCCTATGTCCACATCTAATTTTCCTTTTGGAAGTGAGATCTCAATGTTTTCCTTGGGTGTCTTCACTTTAGGAAGGGACACATCAAGTGAAGGCATCTTTAACTTCCCTCCTTTTCCTTCAACAGTTATCTTCCCCTCTAATTTTTCTTCTGGAAGAGAAATATCTTTTGTGGGCAAACTCATTGTCCCTTCTTTGATCCCGGTTCCTTTCAAATTGACATTAGCTGTAGGTGATTTGATGTGAAATTCAGGACCGTCAGTGGGGATGTCAGTTCCCCCCTCAGGTGGTTTTATTGCAGGGAGCGAAATGTCAAGAGATGGCATGTTGAATTTTGCTCCTCCTTTGACTGCAGGTTCTTTAACATCTAGTTCTCTGTCTTCAGTTTTCCTCTTGGGCAATGAGATGTCAAATGCTGGCATCTTAAATTTGGCGCCACCTTTTCCCTCCAGATCCACACTGCCTTGTTCCCTTGATGTCGGAAGCGAGAGGTCGATCTTTGGAAGTTTGGGAGCTTCTAGTCTCACATCTCCTTCAGGAAGTTTCATTTTAGGGAGAGAAATGTTTACAGAAGGCACGCTGAATTTGCCTCCCTCCACTTTTCCTTCAATGTCAAGCTCACCCTTGGGTTTAGGTACAGAAACATCTGCTGATGGCAGCTCAGTTTCAATGTCAACCTCAGCCCCAGCTGTTGCCATTTTTGGGAGTTTGATGTTGACAGAAGGCATTTTGAACTTTCCTCCTTTTGCACCCGGACTTCCTATTTCAACATCGCCCTCTGCCTTTCCTTTTGGCACAGACATATTTACAGAAGGCACAGGAATTACACCTTCAACCTCGAGCTTATGGGTTTTTACGTGCCCTTCTGGTTTTAGTTTTGGCAGAGATACATCTATCGAAGGTATTTTGAATTTGTCCCCCTCAATGTCTCCCTTTATTTTTCCTTTAGGCAATGGAATACCAGGCATTTCAAATTTGCCACCTTTCATTTTTTGGCCTTCAGTGCCGACTTCCAGCTCGCCCGCCTTCAGTGTGGGCAGCGAGACATCAACAGATGGCAGCTGAAATTCTCCCTTTCCTTCACCGTCAGGTGCTCCTGCGTTGCTTTTTGGAAGAGTTAAATCTACTTTGGGCAATTTGAATCCCACTTCCACGTCTGGTGAATTCATTTTAGGAAGAGTTACGTCAAAATCAGGCAGTTTAAACTTTCCGTCACCACCAACGTAATAGTCCATGTCCACATCCGCTCCGTCTGATTTCATCTTTGCAAAAGAGACGTCAACAGAAGGTGGGTTGAACTTTCCTGCACTTCCTGGCCCTTTAACATTGACACCAGGAGCTTCCATCTTTGGTAAGGAGATGTCAACCTTTGGCAGAGAGATTTTGGGCCCTTTCACAGTTCCCTCCACTTCATCGGGAATTCTCTGACCGGAATCAAACTCCAGACCAGCATCGGGTCCGGAGATATCGATAGCAGGCATGTTGATCTCTGACTTCCCTGCTCCTTCAATCCCTGGGACTGAATAACTTGTGCCAGACTTTCCCTTTACGTTTGGCAAAGAAATATCAACTGAGGGCATTTGAACTGAGGCAGCTTTTCCTGATACGTCTCCTTTAGTTTTTGGTTTGGTGACCTCCACTTTAGGAACACTAAATTCTCCATCACCTCTAATTTCAGCTGTTGGAGTTTTGATGTCAGCGTGAGGTACTTTCATTCCCTCCGCTTTCACCTTGATTTCACCGTCTATCTCATCCGAGTGGCGTGAGAGTCTGATTTTGGGTAGTTTCAACTTTGGTATTCTGAGTTTTGCATCTTCCTTGCTGACATCAGCTTCTCCTTTGACGTCTACTTTGGGAGCCTTGATCTCCGCGCTTCCCTTCACGCTGGGCAGAGATGCCTCGGCTTTTCCTGAGGGGAAGGCAAACTCCACATCTGGGGGGCTAAACTTTGAGCCTCTCTTCTCCACGTTTTTGTCTTTTTTACCAGACAAACTGACCTCCACCGACGGCGGCTGGACGCTTATCTCTGGAGGCCTGAGCTCCACGCTTCCCGTGGAAGAACCCGACTTTGCGTGTTTCGTCTTGGGAAATACGATCCCAAACTTGTGTCCCTGTCCTTTGGCTTTCACTTTAGCTCCAGGTATTTCAGACGAAGGGATGCTCTCATGTCCCTCCAGTTCCAGTTTTCCTCCCGCACCACTGCGTCCCTTCGCTTTCATATGGGGGAACCTGAAAACACACCCACAGTCCGAACTGTAAGCAGAACCCCGGATATGAATCTAACATCCAACCAGAACAGTATTTGTTGGAGTTAAACTAACCTGATCCTCCTTTTTGCCTTTCCAACGCTTCCTGTTCCTCTGACCTCTACGTCAGACTTCCTCTGGTTTAACTTAGGAAGTGAAAACTCCACGTCAACTTCAGCTGGTGGAGGCGTTCCCTCGATCACCAGCTCCTCCTTGCGCTTCTCTTTCAGCCTCTTCAGACCAAAACGACCCCCTCTTTTCTTCTGGATCTTAAACGGTTTCATGCCTTTCAAACTCTGGAACAGAAAAGCAAATTTTCTGAATGTGGTATTTCAGTGGATAAACGCAGTTTGAAGAAGTTTCGAACAGCTTTTTGTTGAGCCTCTTTGTAACTTAAAGGATATTTTTGTTGGATTGTTTGCGGAACGATATTGCAGTTCTAGTGGAGTTATTCCTGGGGACCAACGAGAACGTAGTCTGTTGAATGTGACATGTAGCCAATCAGAAAGCGAGGAGATGTACCAATGGAGGGGAATCCAAAACAACTGGAACGGTCCAAATAAAAGGTAGTAGCAGTAGAGGGAGAACGTTTAGTAGTTTCTCTCCAAGCTCAGTTCGAAAACAGAACTATTAGCTCAACCTGTTCCTCCTTTAAAATGCAAGTCTTAAGAAAATATCTGGTTACCATTTTAGCCATCTTGGCCTTGGGACCTTTGACCTCCAGGCTGGGAACTCTTGGCCGGACGCTGAGGTCAGCTTTAGGAACGGTCCTCTTGACCTGGAAGCTGACCTTATATGGCTCTGCGCACTGAAGGATCTTCAGCGCGTCCTCATAGCGCACGTTGTCAAAGTAGACCTTCGCACTCAGCAGCTGATCACCTTCAGAGAGGAGATTATAAATCAATCAGAAAATACCAATATTAGGGTCCATCACTGTAAAGCTGAGGATGTTTGTGCTGTAGATACCGGCCTACCATCGCAAAACATAAAACTAACCTTTATTCTGACAATAAACACTGGGAATCAGTTTCTTTAGATAAATGACTTGATGGCTCACTTTCAGCCTGTAAATTTGAATCCAAATTTTATTTAAGAATCTAATTGATGTTGTAGGTTAAAGTTCAGGGGTGTCCAAACTTTTTGCCACGTGGGCAAAATAAAAAAAACAACCTAAAATCAAGCAACTAAAGTAGCCCGATATTTATAGTGCATAAAAAACCTGAGAGGGATTTTTACGACGGTGTATTTGGGTCTTTGTTGATAGAGAAAAGGAGTAAATTTCCAACGAAAACTCAGAAATCCTGTGATTAATCTCAGGAATTTTCTATAAAACTTGAAAGTTTTCAACGTTTTGACGTTTGAAATTCAGAAATTTAATTTTATTTTTGACATTTCTAGCAAATTTCTGAGATTGCTGTCAACATTTTTGGCATGATCTTACAAACTAATCACACGAATGAGCTGCCGGTCGCAAAGTGTTCCCCGTGAATCAGCAAATATTCACCTGTTTTGGTGCAAAATTTGTCATAAATTTGAAATTATGTTCAGTAAAGGCGCACTTTTTGATGCGTTTTAACATTAAAAACAGGATTTCTATCCAACCGGCATCAAATCAAATCAAATCAAACTTTATTTGTATAGCACATTTCAGCAGCAAGGCATTTCAAAGTGCTTTACATCAAATCAAACACTGAAACACAATGCAGCATAGAATCAACAATAAAAACAACATCAAGTCAGATTCCATCAATAAATTTGCAATTGATTACGTTTCAAATTCAACTCTAAACAAGTGGGTTTTTAGTTGAGATTTAAAGGAAGTCAGTGTTTCTGCTGTTTTACAGTTTTCTGGAAGTTTGTTCCAGATTTTTGGTGCATAGATGCTAAATGCCGCTTCTCCTCGTTTGGTTCTGGTTCTGGGGATGCAGAGCAGAACCAGAACCAGAACCTTAGAGGTTCTGGAAGGTTGATACAACAGCAGCAGATCTTTAATGTATTGTGGTGCTAAACCATTCAGTGATTTATAAACTAACAACAGTATTTTAAAGTCTATTCTTTGAGCTACAGGGAGCCAGTGGAGGGACATTAAAACTGGTGTTATGTGCTCCATCTTCCTGGTTTTAGTTAGAACACGAGCAGCAGCATTCTGGATCAGCTGTAGCTGTTTGATTGATTTGTTGGACAGACCTGTGAAGACGCCGTTACAATAATCAATACGACTGAAGATAAACGCATGGATGAGTTTCTCTAGATCTGGCTGAGACATTAGTCCTTTAATCCTAGAAATGTTCTTCAGGTGATAGAAGGCCGTCTTTGTAACTGTCTTTATGTGGCCCGGAGGTTCAGGTCAGAGTCCATCATTACTCCCAGGTTTCTGGCCTGATCACTGGTTTTTAGTTGTAATAACTGAAGCTGTGCACTGACTCTAGATCTATAACTCTAGATCTATAACTCTAGATCGTTCCTCTTTAGGTCCAAAAATAATAACTTCAGTTTTGTTTCTGTTCAGCTGGAGGAAGTTTTGGCACATCCACACATTTATCTGTTCTAAGCATCTGTTCAGTGATTGGATGGGTTCTGACTCGATGCTTTCCAGAAACAAATCTTGCTGCAGTTTCTGTCAGGTTTGCACATCTAGATACCGAAAAAAAACTGCCTTCTAATCAGCGAGAGCAACTATGAACAGCAACATTTAAGTTTTAACCAAAAATTGCTGCACTACACTGTAAAAACACAAAATATCACCAAGTATTTTAATGTTGTTTCTAGTGCAATTCTCTTAGTATACTTGAAATTTGACAAAACTGCTTACAAGTAACTTTTTAGTCAGATACAGGAGATCAAAAATGTCAAAATCAAAATTTCCAGAATTCTTTTTAAGGATAATTTTCAACATTTGAAATACAGAAATTTCCATTTTTTTTGTGGAGAATTTATAATATCTCTAGCAAATATTTCTGAGATTACTCTCAAAACGTTTGGAAAAGCTTTTTAGCAGAAATGTACTACTATGTTTTTCTACAATGACACAAATATGTCATAGCAGATTTAGCATGTTTGCTGTTTACAAAATAAAAGACGCCTAGTTTTCCTGTTGGGTAAGGTTTAATTTTTAAACAATGTTTCAGTTATAAACGGTGTGATAATCTCTGATTGTTGCATGTGTGATTTTATTTCCTGTACATGGTTATTTATGTTAAAGATGGTATTAGTTATGTGTATTAATGACATGAATTTATGTTAAATACTGTACAATATTTTTCTGTCGCCATCTGTAACTGAAGCTGCTGGACTGAAGTTAGCCACCACCTTCATTTCCTCTTTTGTTAGAATAAATACAGTAAACCTGAATGTTTCTGTCACGGATCCGAGACGAACACAGAAGAGATACAAACGCGCCTTATAGTCCGGATCGCGTTATAAATGAAAAGAGATTGAAAATAGACGATTCATCGACAGTGTGCCTTACAATCCGGTGCTCTGATAGTCCGGGGAATACGGTACCTTGCTGCAGACTCAGGTGTTTAGCAGCTGGAGAGTCTTTGAGGACGTCTTTGACAAAGATCCCGTGCTGTCCTCCACCCGTCACGCTGTAGCCGCTGGCTCCGGCCTCCGCCTCCGTCTCCACCACGATCTCCACGGCCTTGGAGATTTCCTCCACACTCTGAAACACGAGAAAAATAAATCCTCACATCCAGATACACTGCAGGTGTTTCTCTGTAGGTTTTGCCATCGTTTATCTTTAATATTTGCCGTTTTTAAAGACTTTATTGCTGGTGTTTTTGTATTGTTAATGTCTTCCAGTAACACATTTACAGTTACTTTGTCAGATTTTCTAATTTCCTGCCTATTTTAAACATTTTTTAACTCTAAATCACAGACAGCTGCTGGATGACTGGTGTAGGTTTCTGTGGGGAACTCCGTGTTATCAGGATTTACTTTTTGAAAACCCTTCTATATATCAAAATCTGTGATTAATGTTGCCCTGCTTACTGTCTGATCTTCTGCAGACTCTGAATCCATCTCTGGTTCGGCCAGTTTGCAGGTCGACTCTCGTAAATTACTTCTTTTCTGACTCAACACCTGCTTCAGCTCTGCATGTAGTTTCTCCTTCTGCACCTGCAGACAGAAGAATAAAATCTCACTTTATGGTCGACTCAACATAGCATTTATGTAGGAAGACATGCGTTCTTATGAAAGTGCTGTAATGTGTCTGACCACGCGCTCTGGGCTCTCCTGGTCGTCCGCGGTGCCACTGTGGTGAGGGTTGCGCTGCGAAGCCGAGGGCGATCTGGAAGAGGGGGGAGACCGCCGCTTGTCTTTCACCTGAATGCAGAAATCAATCAATCAATCAAATAAGTTTGTTTGTATTGCAAATTTCAGCAACACGGCCGTTCAAAGTGCTTCACATTGTAAAACAAATAACATCAAATAACAGAAATCTGATTTTGTTAGCGCCATCGTTAAAATGATCAATAAGCATCAGAAATGTTTGTGAATTTTACATTTATTATTACCGTAATTTCCGGACTATAAGCCGCGACTTTTGTCTCACACTTTCAACCCTGCTGCTTATACAACGATGCGGCTTATTTATGAATTTTTTCTAACGGCCAGTAGGGGCGCTGGAGCAGAAAAGGTAAGCGTGAGACATCTTGAATATATCTGTAGAGGAAGACTAATGTAACATCGTGCTTTTTGCATGAATAAAATGAGCTTGAACAGACCCTCATCATGGAGAATGCAAGAAGAAATGCATATGATGCAGCTTTCAAGTTAAAAGCAATTGAGCAGATAAAGAAGGAAACAGACACTGAGGAAGAACTTCCATGGTTTCAGTGCACAGGAGGAAGAGGATGACGGCTCTCCGTGACTTTTAACTGTATGTTATTTAAACCAGCCCTGTTAGTGTTGTTTTGCTATATTGCTGCTGTTCAGAAAGAAAACCTACGGCATATTATTAAAACTTTAAAAACACTTTCTGTGTACCGTAAATATCTCATGTTTCAATGTAGGCACATGCGGCTTATGTATGTACAAAATGTGTCTCCTTTAAAAATGTAGGGGGTGCGGCTTATAATCAGGTGCGCTCTATAGTCCGGAAATTACGGTAATCAAAGGAAACTCTTACCAGAGGAAGTGAGTGTTTCAGCAGTTCTGCAGTTTTCTGCAGGTTTACTCCAGATTTGTGGCACAAATGGGCTTCTATAGAAGCTGAATGTTTCTTCTCCGTACTTGCTTCTGGTTCTGGGGGTGAAGAGCGGGCCAGAACCAGAACCAGAAGAGTCTCCCATCTTTGGGAACTCAAACATTCTTGGTGCGATTGAAATGAAAATCCAAACACAATGTCTCCCCTGTACAGATGCTAAACTCAATAAAACGTCAAACCGTTGATTAAATGTAGAGTGACGAGTTCTGACTATAAAACTAGAAACTCCTGCTCTGGTTCCACTGGGTTTCCTGCCTTTCGGCTGAGCTGGATTCGGATCGCTTCACCTCTTCCTCCCGTTCTGGAGGAAGCGTGTCGTGACCCCGTCTGCCAGACCTCCTTCCACGTTTTGTCTCATGAACTCTTGCCCGGTAAATCCTGTGAAAACATTGCGTCCCGACACTTTGCTGGTGTGACCGGTAGCGCAGCAGCGCGTTTCCGGTCCTAAAATAGTGATACTGTTATAATTATTCCTGCATGAGACACAAAGTTCAGCCCAGTTTCATCCACTTTGATTTTCTTTTTAAAGCTAACCTCGTGTGTCTTCACCTAATTCAAACAATGGCTAAATTTTCTGCACCAAAACTGGCACAAAATCTCAATAACTGGATGATTAGAATGAGGTAATTAGACGCTAGCTAAGTGCCACCTGCTAGCTGTGGTGGGTATGCTAATTAGCTAATATGCTAATTTTCCATGTAGCTTTTTTTGCTAACTTAAAAATGTTAGCACATCAACCTTCTCCTTAAAAATCACTCAAGTAGATGTAAGTAGAGTCGGATAGTAACTAGTTACATTTACTTGAGTATCTTTTGAGAAAATTTACTTTTAGGAGCATTTTTACTACGCTGTACTTTAAACACCACAGATCTGGAACAAACTTCCAGAAAACTGTAAAACTGCTGAAACACTGACTTCCTTTAAATCTCAACTAAAAACCCACCTGTTTAGAGTTTTATTTGAAACATAATCAATTAAAAATTTATTGACAGAACTTGACTCATTGTCAAGTTTTGATTGATTCCATGTTGAAAAATGCCTTGTTTGTCCTGGATTGTTTCTAAAATGTCTCCAAATCATCAATACTTGAGTCCAAATGTTGTGAGTTAATGTGTTTGTTTACTCACGGCTTGATTTCTGGTCTGGCTGTAAGCATGGCTGTCCTCTTGGTCAATGTCAGAGTCTGAAACATAACATAAAACATCAGGGAAAACTGAAGAGCAGTAAATAATCATCACCTAAGAAACTGTGTAGCAGTAATTAGCTACCAGCTGAACTCTGAAGGCTGTGGTGTTCATGTCAGGATTAGCGCTCCCATAAAGTCTGGCTGATAAGAAACCAGTCAGACAAAATATTTACTGAGTCCAAGTTTTTTACTTAAAGCAGGGAAGAGCCTCATTTCATTTCTATTTCTGCATAACCAGACAATTCAATGCATTACTTAACTTCAATGCAATTAATCACCTTTCCCTTTATTTCTTGCACAGTGGAACCTTTGTATCCACACGTTTCCAGCACAGCCATAAATCGGACGCACAAGCTACGTCCGCTAACAGTGATGAGCAACCAAGCCGCTCCTCTCGGCTCTAAAAGACGATCTGCCTGGACGATTGAAAACACTGTTGTTGTGCTAAAAGAAGTTAGCCTATTATAATAGCATCTGAATGCTAACCATGTAGCAGCTTCACAGATGCTAATGCTAACGTTAGCAACCACAGTCCACAGTATAACAAAACTTTGCACCAATTTGATGGTTAAATAACCCAAATAACAGAATAATAATTATATTTGTTGATGAGCTCATGTTTATTTATTCAATAATTTAGCAGTAAAAGGGTTTTTGAATTGAAAATCTTGCTTTTTGGTGCATTGGAATGTATGAAAAATATTTGGACAATTTAGCACTGAAAAACAAAACATTCAAAAAGTAAAGTATTTTTTTCTGATCCTTAAACGAAATAATTATAAAATCTGGTTTGATATAAATATTAAAAAGGTTTAGCTAATGTCTGAAATTTTTAAGTTTAGAAATTTCCCAATTTCTTTTGAGAAAATTCCTGAGATTAATCTCAATTTTTTAATGCAAATTCTCAACTTTTGGGAGCTCAGAAATTTTACATTTTTGATAGAAAATGTCAGAGCAGTGTTGTAGTCAAAACCACCTAAACGGAGGCCGAGTTTAGACCAAGACCAGCGTCCTGCACTACATGACACAATAAATTGTCAAATATGATGAAAAGATTCACATTCCCATAAAAACACCTAGATATTAAATACTTAAAGCTGAAATAAATTTAACCAATATTAAAAACAGAACAAATTCTTTGTTCTGATTATCTAAAAAGATAATGCCTTGGGCATTTCCCCATATCAGGGCCAGCCCTAGGCATAAGCAAACTAAGTATCTGCTTAGGGCCCCAAGGCCACTAAGGGCCCCCCCCAGTGGAGAAATATATATATTATTACTAAGTATATATATAATTATTTAGTAATAATTTCTATGTCATTATAATATCAAAAACACACAATTTCACTATGAAGTGATTTGTTTTTACAATAATATATTTGATAATATATGTAGAAATTATTTTATTGATAAAAAGAAAGAGAAATTGCTCTTGGGGCCCCCTGGTGGCCGCGGTAGGTACCGCACGCTTCGTCTGTATCTTGAGCTGCCGTGCAGAAAATCCAAACGTCCAAAGCTCCGGTCAGAAGTTAAGTTAGCAAAACAAGGTCTCAAAAAAGGACTTATCCTCCAGGGAGGGAAAAAAGAAAGATGAAGAACAGAAAAAAGCCAAGATAAAGTTTGTTTGTAATGAAATGTAAAAGATTTGAAAAGCTGTTAATAGAAATTAGCTTGAACGGTCCAGTAACAGAAACACCTAATTGGTGAGTCACGTTATTGCTTAGATTTTAATCAGTGCTGCATCCAGTGAAAACAAACATATTAACAAATAAACCGAACCATTTGCTGTACATTTAGTGATATTTTCACAGTTGCGGTCTTGAAATAAAATCCCGAGTCCTCAGCCCCTGAGACCGAGACGACCCAGTCCGAGACGAGAGCATCAAAAACCGGTCTGGAGACCGAGACCAGTCTGGAGCTCTACAAAACTGTCAGAGATTAATCTAAGAGTTTTTTGGATGAATTGTACTCCTCTTTTTTACTGAACAATGGCTCTAATACACCATCATAGTTTGGTCAGTAACTACGCTACTAAAAAATCTACTTTGGCTCTGATATGCTGTCGTAGTTGCAGTTCATGCGTTGCATCGATGTCATTCTTCAGTCCTGTCGTCTTCATGTGATCTCTTTTTTAACTGCCTTAGCGCTGCTATGTGTGTGTGTGTGTGTGTGTGTGTGTGTGGGTCTGTGTGTGTGAAGAGGAAAACCGATCCGTGTGTGTAAATTTGTGCGTATATTCCAGCGTGATGTATCAGCGTGGATTCCTGTTTGTGCTGGAGATATCAGGAGTCCAACACTTAAAAAAAAAACCCAAACACATCGCAGTAAATTTATCTTAAAGAATGAAGCAAAGGAGCAAAAAATATTAAAGTTTCTTGGAAATAGAGAAGAAGAAGCAATAGAGCTCAGATGGGAGATTTGTGCATGTTTGCTGGTGATTTGCAGCGGGACGGACAGCAGCAGGTGTCCGTCCCGCTGCGGCGGCGCGGCGCAGGACGAGGCGATGATCTGAAATGCTTCGCATCTCAATCTTATTATAGATCCGACTCACATCTGCAGGCCTGAACACGCCCAGCAAATGCCAGAAAGAGCTTTGACCTCCGACCTCCGGCATACTGCATGCAGGTGCAGCGGCCATGATAGTTCTATTTCCTGATAACTTAGGCTAATCTAAGGACCATATTTAGCATTCCCATCGTAGAAAAGGCGATTTAATAAAAATATTTTTGACAGATTATTTTAAAATAATATCCAATCAGCAGGATCTGCAGATATTTTCCACCTGAACTCAGCAGGTTTCATTCAACATTTTCCAGATTTTTTCTCCGTACCTTAAGATATTTTCACGTCCACTGATTTGAAATAAATCTTTTATTTTAGTTCGGTGTGATTGTTGCAGATTTTCTGTTTCTACACTGATAGAGAAAATTTGTTGAAAAAGATTTATAGCTGCTTCTGTTAAGGGAAGCTTATATCACGATGATGTGATAAAACAAAGGAATCTCTGATAAAATACAAAAATAATTAAAAATAAAATAACATTTTCTACAAATAAAAAGTGGTATTTTATTTTTACATGTCCCAAATCTGTTGTTAAAAAATAACAAAAGTTTTGAGGTTAAAACTTTGAGAAAAATAAATAAATAAAAAAGGCAATTTAGTTATTAATTTTCATTAAATTGCCTAGAAAAAAAAAATCTGAAATTTTTCTGGAAAAATTTCTTTCAGGAAACTATTAAAAGTGGAAGTTTTGCTAGTAATCAGATTTTTTTTTTCTTATTAATCTGATACTTTTTAGGGAAAAAAACCATTTCTGAGTTTGAAATTCAAGCTCAGAAATGTCCAATTTGTTTATAGAAAATTTCTGAATAAATCTCAAAATTTCTGACTTTTTTTTTTTACAAGAATTAACTTTTTTCTATTACTATAACCCTAATATGGGAAAATAAATATTGAACTTGCTAATTAAACAATTAAACATTTGTAAGTTAAATATGGATTGTAAATATCTTGTTAGCAAACTAAAGTTTTGAGATTATAACTACATATTTATCTAACTAATACTTTTGTTTTCAGCTAAATATTTAACTTGCTAATTAACCATTGCAGCTAAATATTTAGTTTGTAAATTAAATGTTTTCTTTGCTAAGTATTTCATTTGAAGCAGATACGTCTAACACAACCAGATTAAAACTGTAAGAACATTTCAGATTTTATTGTTGTTTATGCAAATTAGAAGATTTTAAAAATATCAGACAGATCAACTCTTAACTCTCTTTGCTGCGGTTCATGTTTGGAGATTTAACTGGTGAATAATGAGAAGGAACTAATTTAACTTTAACCACGGGAACTAGAAAAAGATAAATGGGGTAAAATGGTTTTTAAAAAAAGACATGGATCCTCTTCATCTTCCCTGACTGAAAACAGAAGAAAAACATTTGGAAAATAATCTGACACGTTGTATTTGAGAGCCATTTCTGCAGACACATTTCCTTAAACTGAAATTAACATCTCAGAGGAAAAAGGAGGAAGTGTAAAACCTTCCTGTGAGGCTGCGACGTGTTGTTGAAACCCGGCTGCTTGTGAAGCTCTGAGCCTGAAGATAAGGAAGCAGAGGAGCCGCAGTTTGTCTCACAGCAGCAGGATTAACTTGTTTGTTATTGCGGCTGCTTTTATTAGCAGGAAACCGTCTAAAAAGCCCTGAAGCCACTCAGCTAGTTATTCCTCCTAAAGTCTAAAAGAAGAAACATTTCTGTTTGTCAGCCTCCATCTTTCCCTCTGTCAGCTTTAAATGTTTTAGAGGAAGGTTGTTGTCGTTGTTGCCACCAAATAAATGACATGTGATGGACTTTTGTTTATTCAGCTGTGATTTGACGTCTTCAGTTTGAATTTCTTAATGATAGTTTCCTGTTTTACTTTGGTAATCTGTTCTTTTCACTTCCTGTTTGCAAGCAGGGAGAAAAGGTTACCATGACGGCGCATCATCATTTTGTAACAAAAATATTTTCTAAAAAATTTTTCTACAAAAAGCTGAATTTTTGAGCTCAAGAAATTTTGCAAAAAAAAAAAAAAAAAAAAAGACTAACTAAATTTACAAAATTGTAACACCTTTGATTTATGAAATAAGGAAAATTTCCAAAAATTTAAGGGTTTAAAATTTTAAACCTTTCCAAACATCAAAAATTTTTGACTTTTGAAACTAATTTTTTTTTTTTTTTTTTGCAAAAGTTAATATCTTATAGCTCTGAAAAATTTCAAACATAAAAGTTGAAAAGTTTGAATTATTAAACTAGAAAACTTTTGAAATTTGGACAATTTCCAGTTGTTGTTTTTTATTTTAGAAAATTTCTGAGATTAAATTTTAAAAAATTTAGTTTTTTTTTGTTTTTTTTCCCATCTAGAATGGCGCTATGGAATCAGGTGTTAACACTCCACGGTTCACATCTCTTATAACCTCCAAACAGTCGCTCCCAAATTCACCCGTTCACTTCGTGAGCCATGTTCTCTGTTTGCCTGAGCAGAGGTCAAACCAGAGGTCATCTGAAGGAGGCTCCTGACCCGTCTCTGGGGTTTCTCCAGGTCTGTGGACCCGTCAGAGACGTCACAGTTGGCTCAGCTCTGTCTGAACTGGAGCTTCAGCCGTCGGCCCAAAGAAAACAAGCCCCACGCTGAGCTTTAAACGGTGATAATAACGCCTCCTCCAGCGCATGACAGACAGCTGAGGACGTGTTTGGGATTTATTTGTAGAGCGAGGTATTATCAGCAGAAACCAGATAGCAGACAAAAATATTTTCTCCTCTCCTGCATGTGCAGGAGTTCACACTCAGGAAATACCGCTGAACTTTCTCACAATTGGTGGCAGTCTGGGCAGATAGCACCAAAAGTTTTTTTGGATCTAATTTTAGGACAATCACACGTCTGGAGGAGGGGAAGCTGTTTCTATTCTGGGCGCTACGCTAACTGTAAACACATCAGATGGCTGAATGCAGCTCTCCATGTTCCCAACACTTCTCAGAGGAATAACTTATCCAGTAACGTTATCTCTCAGACTCCTAAACGCAAAAGATAAGATGAAGTTCGTGTCTCTAAAAAATTAGAGAAGATATAATTCCTTAACATTGATGAAAAAGTGCCAGTTCTAGTGGCAGATTATTTCACTTTTGGGAAAAATGTTAGAAGTGAAAAGAAAACCAATACCTTTTTATTATTAGTAAGGAACTATTTATTTAAAACAAGCTCCGATATCTTGCGTCGTTACCTAGCAACCCCAGCCAAACCAACCCGTTGCCTAGCAACTCAATTCTAGTTCCACTGGCAGATTATTTCACTTAAAACATGGGAAAAAGGTCTTGTTATAAGTGAAATAATATGTCAATGAATTTAGTAGTTTTTCCATCAACATTAGGAAATTATTGACTGAAAACAAAATTTTCAATGTTGCTGAAAAGTTATTTGTAAGTTAATTTTGTATTATTTCAACTGTACTAAGATATTTTCACAATAAATAATTTTTGTAATATTTTGTTTTTACAGTGTACTGAAATAATTTGCAGCATGAAAACCCCCAATATTTTGAAATTTCAGAGAAATGAAAACTTTTCCAGTTTTATGAACAAAATCTACATGCAACACGTCTTTGGGTACAAAAAGACATTATTCATCCACAAGTTTAAAAACAACAAAAACACTAAATCTCACCAAGTATTTTTGATTTTTGGTCCGTTTTAGGGGAAATATCTTAGTACATTTGAAATAAAACAACTAACTCACAAGTCATTTGTCAGTAGGATATAGAAGCTTGTTTTAAGTCAATGATTTATTAATTCTTATTTTTTTTTATGAAGTACTAGTTTGTCTAGTTTCACTGCTAACAAGTGAAACAATCTTCCGGTGGAACTAAAAGTGGGTTGCTAGGTAACGGGCTGGGCTTGGTCGGGGTTGCCAGGTAACAGCACAGCGCCCATTGATTGAGAAATAAGTGGAATAATCTACCAGTTAAACTATTAAAAAAAATTAAATACTTATTTAAAATAAGCTCCTATTTCTTGCTGAAGTTACTTGTAAGTTACTTTTGTCTTATTTCAAATGTAATAAAATATTTGCACAAGACAGTAGACCAAAGATACATTTTAAGATTTTATGGTTTTCCAGTGCAGGACTTTCTGCAGGACCTGACTGGCTGCTTAGAAGCAATGTAAAATTTTGATTAAGGTGAATAAATGTTCAGTAACAATAAGTTGGGTGAATGAATGCTAAAACAAGCCATGATGCTCAGCACCTCCATCCAAGATGGCCGCCCTCCGGGGCCGTAGGAGCAGATTGTTTCAGGAAGCCTCTTTAGATAAGATTTCCAGATCTGTCAGAGATAGATCAGAGGGTGTTCCCCCTAATTTTAAACATCAGATGGAAAAAAAAAAACCAAGGCACACCCGCAGGCGTCTGCCTCTGGACAGGAAATGCCTCCATGTAAACAGGAAACAGAGTTACATTTTACCGATTCACATCTCGCTAACAGCTTCTGTAGTTAGATGGGATCAGATGTAGGAACAGAAGTTGGAAATAAAACTGTGGAGTAATTTTAATATAATCCTGAAGGTGTGAATGTGGGCTGGATTTGTTGGTTTATTTAAGTTTTTCTTTCTTGACTGAGGGAAGTTTACGCTCCAACGTACGTCAGGCGGCGTTTCCTCATGAAGCAAACTCATGACACCACTTGACCCGTTGGTCCTGGTCCAAGCCCAACCGCTGCCCACCGCCCAAAGCTCGTCGCCAGGAAACTGATGATGACCACCGTCATCCATCATCTCATTTCTGGAAGGATTTCCCTTCTACTACCTGCTGCTCTGGAGTATCAATGCATATTAACAGTTGATCTGCATGTACAGCATTACAAAAGTATTAATTTCACTTTTTGTTACAATACAAACCACAAACTTTAAAGTCTTTTATTTGGACATTGTCTGTTTTCTAGAAAACACTGGAAAATGTTGGACTTTAGAAACTCAGAAATTGCCTTATTTTTTCAACAAAGTTTCTGAGATCAATCTCAAAATTTAAGTTTTTTGGCAGAAATCTACCTCTTCTTTTTCTATCTGCAATGGACCCAATACGCTGTTGTATGTATGTCATTGGGATACGGCAGGAAAATTAAAACTAACCATCTGAAAAGTGTGGCGTGCTTTTGTTTTCAGCCCTCTGAGTCAACACTTTGTGGAGCCAAGTTTCATTTAAATTAGAGTTCTTTTGATGTATGCCTCCATCAGTTCTGAGACGTTTGCCTGGTTTGTGTAAAAACAGGTGAGGATCAGAAGGAGACCAACGTAACACATAAACAG
The DNA here is from genome assembly GCF_019740435.1 of Gambusia affinis. NCBI lineage: Eukaryota > Metazoa > Chordata > Actinopteri > Cyprinodontiformes > Poeciliidae > Gambusia > Gambusia affinis. The sequence goes on from NC_057873.1 coordinate 3,290,321, forward strand.
GATTTAGTCCACAAGCTTTACAGCATGTTTTAAATGTTGCAGCTGTGTTTTTTGGTCTTCATGATGCTGTTTGTTCCCTTTGCCCAGAATCTCACATGGCAGCATGAGAACTGATGGAGGCAGGAGCAGCAGTACGGGAGCCGTTTGTGAAGTTAAAATAAAAAAATTAGCAACAATAATTTGGATTATCTGGCCTGTCATAGAAAAAAAAAAATGGAGGTTCATTTTTCAAAGTTTTGTCTTTACCATGTTAATTAGTGTCACAGTTTCAATCTAAATATATAACTTGCAAGCAAATTACTTAGCTTGCTATCTAAATATACAGTTAGCTAAACATTTAGTTTGTCACATACATATCTGTCTTGCTAAGTAGTTAATTTGAAATTAAATATTTTGCTTGCTAACTAAATAGTTGGTTTGCAACTAACTATTTAGTTAGCAAGTTAAATATGTAGTTCATAATTTAAATGTACAGCTTCAAACGAAATATTTAGCTTACAAAGAAAATAATTAGCTCCAAACTAACTAATATTTAGTTAGCTACATATAAATATGTAGTTTAGTAAGCTAACTAAATATGTAGTTTGTGAACTACATATGTGGCTTGCTAACTAAATATTTAGCTTCCTAACAAAGTAAGTTAGACATTTAGCTTACTAACTAAATATATTGCTCTGAGCTTAATATTTGTTGGTATGCAAACTATATAATTAGCTAGCTACCCAATCATTTAATTTGTAAAATATTTAGGTTGTTAATAAAATATTTAGTTTAAAAATGTGAAATTTATAAATTAATGAATATTAAGGTGGAAATATGACGTTGATAAATAGAGCTCCATATATTTTTCTCTCATAAAAAGCTAAATAACCCAAACTATTAATTTTTAATTGTTTAGCTTTACAATCGGCTCCCCGTAAAAAACCACCAAATTACAGATTATCATCGTCTTAAATCTCATCTTAAATCAGGTTTTTGCAGCTAATAAAAGCTACCAGGGGACACATGATGTCACACAGTGACACAGAAACGTTGGAGATCCTCCACAAGAGAGAGTGTTTTGACTGCTGCGCCCACTTTGGGGCGTCACGCATACCAGGCTGAGGGCTTGAGCTGGAACTGGGGGACAAACAGATCCTATGACCGTCATCCTGCAGCTGCTGCCGCCGTTTAACATTCAGACAGCAGCAATTTCGCAGAACGACACCCAGGAGCAGCGCAGCTTTTAAAACCAACTCAATATTTTGATCATTCAGGTGGCATATAGCAAAAGGTAAACCATTTAAAAGTCCGGTGTGTTGCTTAACGAGATTCCAGTGACATGTCACGCTGCAGATAAACAGCATAACCCTGAGTGAATGCTGGAGTGTTTGTACCCGGCCACTGGCATGTTGGAATAAACACAGGCGGCAGCTGTCTAACTGAAACCGTCTTTGCATTTACACAGCACTCCATTGTTATGCTCTCCAAAATCAGCAGAGTGGAGACTGCTGCGTAAACCGTCCCGCCAGAACTTTACATTAAATTAAACAAGGTGTCCAGAGATAAAGTAGTCAGATGAAAATGTTTGAATGTTGCTGCTGCTTTGTTAAGTTAGCTGAAAAATCACAAATAGATAGTAATTACCTTTACTTACCAACCTCAGTGTGTTTCCTCCAGAGGTTTAAAGGTGACACACCTCCACCTGCAGCAGCAGAAATCAGTTTTCCTTCCTCACATCACTCTGCTGCTTTTCTTCCTCTTGTTATAACTATTATTTTTTAAATCATAAATATCTTTCCCCCCTCTCTCTGTTCCCCTTTGCCCCTTCGGCCAGCTTGTTGCTCCCCTCACTGAAACTCAGGCCTGGAGCCAAAGCCAGGGCATCTGTTGGAGGGACGAATCCAGGCAGCTGATTGGCCGGAGGCCGGACTGACACGCCCATATTTGGGCAGGCAGAGGCGGAGCTGCCTTACAGCGATTAAGAGGGAGGAAACAAGAAAAAGTTTGACAAAGCAGCAGAACCAGGCTTGTTTAGAGAATGAAGATGTTTTGTATAATTAAATAGAAACGAATAAAAATTTAAAATGACAACTTAAAGGAGCTTTAGTTAATCATGTTTTATTTGCGCAAACTGCTGGATTTAAAGGGGCAGCACTACGTGTTTTCCAGCCACATTATGCTACTTTATAGCCGAATCAAGTAACTATGTTGACTTTAGTTGTTATAAAAATATTTTACACATATATGTATATAGATATATACATTTTACTTTCTGATTTAACTCCCTCAAATTGGGCCTCTGTCTCTTTAAAACCTCCAGCTCTTTCTGAAGCTCCACCTCTATTAACCCTTTAGTGACATTGTCTTACCAGCCAACCAAAGAAAAGTATCCTCTGTAATAAAGTATTATGTATTCTCCAGGCAAATAGTAGCATTTTATAGCATAATCAAGTCACCATGTTACCTTTAGTTGTAATTAAAATGCTGTATATATCAAGTGTGACTTAAACTAAATGTTGCTTTCTGATTTAACACTTTGAAATTGGGCTCCGTCTCTTTAAAAGCTCCTGCTCTTTCTGAAGTCTCACCTTCAGGAAGTCATCACAACATGGCTCCTCTATTAACCCTTTAACATTTTTACCAGCGTTGAACTGAGAAGTAGCTCCTATAATGAGCTCAGGTGTTTGCCAATTGCTGCTGGCTAGTCTGAAGGAACTGAGTGGGGGGAGGAGCTTCATCCTCGAAGGCGGGGCTTCGTCCACCCAGGTGTTTTGGACAGCTGAACGGTTGCGATAAAGATTAAAGGATTTTTTTAACATCAAATCAACACTCCAGGTTTGATTTTCATGAAGGAAAAAAGTCATAACGTGACATAAAGCTAAAAAAAAGTATATTTTACATAACACTGTCTCTTTAAGAGATTTAAGGCTACAATCACACAGCAGGCAAATTCAACCTATGTCCAACGTTTTCACGGCGCAAAAGAATCTGATTTGTTCCAATTCAGTATAACCAAAAAATAAATAAATGAATAAAATAGGCATTAATTTCCACTAAAAAATTTGACTTTTTAAATTTTCAAAAGTCAAAGTTTTTTTTATTTTTGAAACTCAGAAACGTCCAAGTTTTGTTCAAGAAAATCTTTTAGATAAGTCTCAGAAATTCTGTAGAAAACTTTTGCAGAAATTTAGTCAAAAATTTACAAGTTTTTTCCTGGAAAATTTCTGAGATTAATCTCAAAATTTCTGAGCTTTTTCTCACAAATGTTCAGCTTTTGGAGCTCAGAAATTTTCCATTTTTTTTCTAAAATATTTCAAAAGTTTTGAGTCAAAGATTTTTCACATTTGAAAAATCTGAGATTATTTGCTAGATTAATTTCAAAATTTCAGATTTTTTTCCTCCAAAATTTGACTTTCCAGTGTCAGAAATTGCAAAGATTTTTCTAGAAAATATTAAGTTTTTTTGGCAGAAATGTACTTCTTTTTTTACTATGTACATGATGTCGCAGGAATTCAAGCTGATGATGATTGTAGATGTTTATTATACAATTCTATGTCTTTCTGTATCCAACCTTACAGCGACAGTCACTGATTAATTAGACATTTTTTCTCCAGATGTTTGCTATTTTTGTCAAAGAAGCCATTTTAAGTCATGGATTTGTATAAAATAATAAAAACCTGATTTTACTGAAATAGATCATTCTGTTTGAGCGAACAGCAGCTCTCTGGTTAGGAAGTTATTTTAAGGCTAATAGCTGAAAATAGAACCAGGAGGCCTTGGATCTTATTTTAGAGGAAGTGTGAAGCATTTAAGGGAGGCAGCTGCAGCTGCGAGCTGAATGATTTATTTTATGTGTTTATCTAAATTTCTGTTTTGGAGCGTGAATCCTTTCAGATCCAAGTACAGCATGTGACCCAGACAGCGATTATTAGTCCTAAATAATTTATCCAACCAAAAGTAAAGCCAAGCAGAAGGAATAATGTTGCTGGCTGTTAGTTAGGAGCGTTTAATGGCACACAGAGACCTTACTTTTGAATCAAACCGTGAGAACATAAGAGATTCCCAACCCAACTGAAACTGTGTTCAGTACGACGGAGTTTTAGGAAATGGCAGAGAGGAAATACAGTAGAGGAGCAAATTTCCTCCAAAAAAATCAAACATTTTGAGATTAATCCGAGAAACCTTTGAGAATTTTTTTTTTATTTTTTTATTTTTGAGCTCCATAAGTTTAAAATTTACAAAAATAAAAGTAATTTGGAGCTTGAAATTAATTTTACGTATTTTCTAAAACAGACGTGGAAAGTTTCTGATTATTAAAAGTCAAATACTTTTCACTTTAGGCAATTTTTATTAGTTTCATGAGTTTTATATTGAAAAACTGATCTGCCTGATTTTGCTATTTTTTGTTATTTATATAAATTTCTGTCATTTTTGTTCTTAAAATGCCAAAATTTCCACTTAACTTTATATTTCATCCATCTGACTGTGTAATTTTTAAATATTAAATGATTGATAATTTGATCAGCTACTCAGTAATTGGCTAGAATATTTACCAAATTACTCTTAATTGAGTAAAAACTTGTTGAAGTCGTGCTTCTCTTCCTCTGCTGGCCAGCCGTTCGCCTTCCTCTCATTTTAAATCCGGCTAGCAGCCGGTTTGTAAGGGAGGAGATGCTGTCAGCACAGATCGGGCCGCCAGCTCTCGGTCAGCTAACACGGTCATTGTTTCAATCCTGCTCCCACACAAAGCCTGGATTTACAGGCCTGGGACCCGAAACAAGAGCTGGGAGTCACAGGGAGGAAGAGACTGGGAGTCTGATTGCTGCAAAACATAATTTTGTCATTTCTGATTTATGTGTAGCTAAATTATCCTGATTGTTTTCACAGGTGGGTGGAGTAACCAAAGATTAACCAAAGATTTTACTCAAGTCAGAGTAAAAAGCATTTGGTAAAAAGTACTGAGTAACTGATCAAATTATCAATCATTTAATATTTAAAAATTACATCATCAGATGGACCAAAATATAAAGTTAACTGGACATTTTGTTTTTTTTTTGAGAACAAAAATCACAATAATTCAATTCATAATTCAAAAATAGCAAAATTAGGTAAAATATAGATATTTTTTCCAAATCAGTTTCTTTCAATAAAAAACTGATGAAATTCAAACAGAAACTGCCGGTGTGTGTCTGTCTGGTGAAGTTTTGGTTTAAACATGTTAGTTTTTCATTCGGTGGGTAGAAAATCCAGAAATTTTACTAAAGAGTGAAAATACTTCATCATAAAATTACTCAAAATTTTATGATGAAATTTTTTGATGACTCAAAATTACTCAAAAAAATGTATTTTTACTCCTCTGTGAGTAGTAAAAATACATTTTTTCAAAAAAGTTACTCAAGTAAATGTAACTAATTACTAGAGCAGCTCTGGCTGGGAGTCAGGCTGAGGCAGAGAGAGGAAGTTTGATCGTCTTATTATTATAAAACATCGTTTTTTGTTATTTTAAATGATTTATCGTTAAATTATTTGGATTATTTCACACTGCAGAGTCTTGTTTTTACTGGTGAGGCGTGAAGGCAACACAGAGCTGGCTGACAGTATGCAGCTCACACTGTTTACACTTCCTGTTTTCAACTGGGACCACTAGATGTCGCTGTAGAGCAGCAACCAATGAACCTGATGAAAAATAGATTGTCACCAACAAATGGTGCATTTGTTCCCAAATGCATGGTGATTACAGTAAACTAGACTAGCAAAATAACAACAACTGAAATTGAGAAAACGGTAATTAATGGAGAAAAACAATAACTAACTGGAACTTTAATGTGTGTTTATAAAACTACTTAAAACATACTGAAATTATAGATATACTATCCTTCATTGTTATGCTTATAAATCTATATATAGATATCTATATTATAGATTTCTATTTTCCCAACCAGTTTATGTCAGCTGTCAACAAATGACGGCGCTCCATAATCCTCCTGGAGGCGCTAATGCTAGCACGTAAAATGGAAACGTTTGTTGATTGTAAATGGATACAGTTTTTTAAAATAGTATCTTCTGTTGAGTATTTACTACCCAATAAATGTAAACATAATCACAAAACAATACCTTTTGAATTCTGCACCTAAAAATTTACCAATGTATGAAGAAACTAAAACTACAACCATACGTAATAAAAGCTAAATGAAAACAATACTTAACTAACAAAAGCTAGCAAACACTGTGAAAACTAATTAAAACTAATTGAATTAGATGAAAACAAAAACTCACAACGAAATAAAACTAAACTAATAAAAAACCCAGACTACCCTGCTCCCAAGTTCAGTTAATTTAATCAAAACCACAAAAAATAAATGTTAAACTAACTCAAATCCTCCACGCATCTTCAAAGAGTTGTTGCTGATGTTGATGCTTTCTCCAGAAGCAGTCAGCATTTCAACCAATCTGAAGAGGCCTCTGACTGAAGACTGTAGCTGCATGTCTCATACAACCGTCATGATAAGCTAACAGCTCCGTTTCCAGGCAGCAGAGTCCTGGATGACACCATCAGCTGTTATCAAGCTCTGCTAACCCATCTCATTGACTGTAGATCTCTGACTGGTACCCTGGTTAGAAAGCTGGCAGAGAGATGTTGGAGTAGGGGATATGATCTCTGAACATTATGATGGATGGAAGGGAAGGTTTGAGCTTCCTCCTCTCTCTGCTCTGCATACTTAAAGGTTCCTATTGAAGTTCTCTGGGAACTGGGGTCAGAGTTCAAGTATTAATTGAGCTTTTCAGATGCTAAACAGCTAATCCCAATTGTAAAAATATATACCTTGTTGCCACGGTTACACATTATAACAGCTGACGCTCCCACACCTCTTTTTCTTAAAGTAACAACATAATTTATTCAAATAAAACCGTAGAACTGAAACAATTAATCAGATTAGTAGTGGTTAATCGATTACTTAAATAACTGTCAACAAATTTAATTATTGATTATTTACAAGATTATACAAACAGTGCATAAAGGCTGTTTCCTCTAAGAAAACCAACATACTCAGAGCTGCAATTAAGCCAAAACTGTACAAAAAATATATACATTTTGAATTTAAGATTTTAAAAAAGCATATTTGTCTGTAAATATGTTCTATTCAGAACTAGATGTGGGTGAAGTAGCACTACTTCAAGACACTTTTACTAAAGTAAAAGTAAAAAGTAAAATTTTCCAAAATGTTGCTCAAAGAAATGTAACTGAGTAAATACTTCCCTTCTCTACCAAAACTCAAGTAGCAGTTTTAGCGTCACCTGGTTAAATTCTGTTAGAAAGAAGTTCTATTAAGCATCTTTTGCTATCTAATTATTAATCAGTTAATATAAAATATAGTCAGCAGAGGCTGAGCTTTTCACACGGTGATGTTAGAAGTATTTTTCATTTTTTGCTACAAATGATCAAGTGTTTACTAAATGAACACTAGATTGTTGAATTTTAGGGCATCATGATGTGAGGCTGTTTTCCAGGAGTTTACCTTGGGAATATGTGATAGTTCAATATACAAACATGTTTGGTCTATTTTCTGCTCCCAACTTTTATTTCATTTGTGGATTTCATTTTCTGACCCCAACCTGCACTTTAGAATGAGTTAGAGCGGAAACTGCAATACAGCCCTTATCAGCCAACATCAGTGTCTGACCTCAGAAATGGTCAAAAGCTAAACAAATCTGCTGAAAGAAACAAGCTACCATATCCTTACTTTCTGCATCCAGATTTCTTTGGTGGGAGCCACTAGACATTTACTAACAAAAATGTAGCCAGAAATGATAGGAGAACAAATAGAAAGTACAACTGAAACACAAACACTCTGGAATCATGAAATAGTTATTGTCCTTAAGGCTCCTGACAAACAGGAAAATACCTGAAATGTCCAAAGTTTCATAAATTTGATATTGCGCAAGAATTATAATGCCATTTTTTGCTTTAATAAAATATTAGCTCAGAGGCTAATCAGACCCAGCCTTTATTTTGATAGTCCACTTCTGCTCACCGGCAACTAAATTTGCACATTAGCTAAATATTTAGCTTGCTCAGAACTAAGCTAATTTTTTAGATATACACTAAATAGTTGTGGAACTAATTAGTTGCTAGCTATTTAGTTATTAGCACACAAAATAGTGAGTGTGAAGCTAACAATTAGCAAGCATGCTATTAAATATTTAGTTTGAAGCTAAATATTAGGATTGTAAATTAAATAGTTAGCTTGATGATAAAATATTTAGTAAAGACGCTAGCCATTTGGTTTGGAGCTAAATAGCTAACTTGCTCACTAAATATTAAGTTCTGAGCTAGCTAAGTAAATATTTATTTAGTAACTGTTACCTTTATAAATCAATGAACTACAATGCAATATGAACCAATGTATGTTTTTGTCTTAAACAATCCTAAATATTGTTAAAATCCTGCTTTGCATTTCCCACCAACACAGAAAAAGTTACGTATTAACAACATCGGTTGGATAAACACAGATTCTTCTAAACATCACGGAAAACCGTGTAGAAACAGCCAAGTACGTTTGTTTTTCAGCAAATAAGAAAACTAATCACACTCTTTTAGGTATCTATAGCTTTAAATGTTATTTACGTGCTATCTAAATAGAAATCGAGTATTACCTGTATCGGAGGAAGGTGTCCAGGTGACTCTGAATATCCCACGCAGACACTCGCACATGGTCCGCAGCAGGAGGCCCAAAAGGAGGCGATGAACAGGGGGAGCAGCCCACACGCAGGCTGGGAGAGCTGTGGGAGGCCGGTGGGTGTCGGAGGCGATCAGAGGGTCGGTCTAACTGCTTGGGTCAGAGTGACACTGAGCTACACCGTCAGCATGGATACTGAATAGCCAGACGATGACAGAGAAAGAGGGAGGAGAGTATCATGGATGGAGGGATGCGGTACCGATCCACAGAGGTGGGCAGACTTAGCCAAAAATTGAACTCAAGTAAGAGTAGCGCTACTTCAACATATTTTTACTCAAAAAGTAAAAATAAGCCACCCAAGAAATTACTCCAGTGAGAGCTATAAAAAAGTAATTGGTACCGAGTAACTGTAACAAGTAACTGATTCCGGCGTTTTCTTCCAACTTTAGCTGCCGCCATTTTGTGGCAACGGAGGGCCGCCAGACGGAGTGCCGTAATTTGCCGACAGCTGACGTAAACCGCTTGTGGGGGAGCAATTAATTTCACATCAACGCCAACAGTTCAAAAGCGTAATAAGTACATTGATAAACACAAATGAAAGATATTATATCTATAATTTCAGAATGTTTTAGTTACTTTTATTACCACACAATATAGTTCTGCTAGCAGAGGTGAGCAGAGTAGCCAAAAATTGTACTCAAGTAAGAGAACCACTATTTCAACATATTTTTCCTCAAGGAAAGGTAAGAGTTAAAAAGTATTTAGCAAAAAGTAACTGATCAAATTATAAATAATTTAATATTTAAAAATGCATAACTAGGCAGACAAAAATATAAAGTGAACTGGAAATTTTGATATTTGAAAGACAAAATTTATAATAATTAATTAAAGTAACAAAAAATTTTTTTTTTTTTACAAATCAGTTCATTTCATTAAAAACTCACGAAACTTTAACAAAAACTGCAGGTGTGTGTGTCTGGTGAAACTTTGGTTGAAACATGTTTGTTTTTCATTCAGTGTAGAAAATCCAGAAATTTTACTCCAGTAAGAGTAGAAATACTTCATAATAAAATTACTCAAAGTACAGCATAGTAGCAGTACATTTAAAAAAAAAAAATCACTAAAGTAAATGTAACTAGTCTGCTCATTCATTATTAACAAAGAATTGTTTTCACTTTCTTATCAAATCAGCTGACTGAGGTACGTAGTTTGCTTTCATATCTGTTTATAAGTGTCTGTTTGTTAGAAATAAACAAATAAGTGTGTATAAAGGCAGAACAGGAGAGTATTAGCAGTAGTGGACAGTCAGCAGTTTGAGGTGACGTTTGCCAAAGCCCGGCTCCATTGTCTGCTGCTGCCGGGGGCTTTATCTGCGGCCCAGCAGGGCCTTGTTTCTGGGCTTAGAGCGGCTGGACTCTGGGTGTTGTTCACACAAAATGACTGCAAACTCACCACAAGCATGGCAGCTCGGCTGGCGGATCATTTGTGATGGTTTAAGTCTGAATTGGGAGGGGAACCGAAGACTTAAACGGTTTTATTTTTTATCTTATGTGGTCAAACTTGTGTGTTTGACCTCAGGGATTTTTTTTGTGTGATTTCTTTTTCTAAATAATTAAATATTTTCTCTTCATGTTTTCTCCTCAGTGGTGAAGTCAGATGTGTTAGTGCACTAATAGCAAAGCACATTTTGCAACTCTGAAAACTTTTAGCACTTAGGTTCCACAAAATTAATTTTTTAAAGTGCAAATTTTTTTCAGCAGTTTTGTAAACTTTTAGATGGAAAACATTCAACATTTGTGTTGAAGTTTTGTTTATTGAATGTTGAGAATTCATTAAACATACATTCAGAAAGATCATAATTATTGATTTATTGCAATCAGAGGACATGAAAAAGCATTTTCTTACCTAACAAACTTTATGCTCACAAACAACTGTTGTGTTCTGGCCATTTGCTCCCTGCTCAAGCTATCGGTCGTAGCTGCGTTTAGCTTTTCCCTCATATTTGTTTTGTTTTCTGCCTTAAATCTGAGTTTTGGTTGTTTCTTATCCTCAGAGGTCAGAGAAAGGTCATCAAATTTTGTTTCTTCTTCATCTGTTTATGTCCTAAAGCTCACAGATGAAGTTTGAACCAAAAGTGTCCAATTCATCCTTTTCCTGTGTTGCCAACTAATAGCAATTAATTATTAAAAAAAGTTTATTAAATAATAATTCCTTTATGTAAATAATAAACAATTAATAAATAAACACAAATTATTTCTTAATTATTTAACAACTAAATAACTTTCATTAGAAACAAAAATTTATTTATTTATGGTTTATGAAGACATATTGGGTTTAATTAGATAGTAAAAATTATTCATGCTTACTTTTGGACACAAACTTCGCTTTCCGCTTCATTTTAAGACTTTAACTCTCTTTTTTAAAGTTGTGTTTCCTTTTTTAATAAGAAATTGAAGGGAATAAATAAGGATTGGTTTGTGCTGTTTGTGTGGAATAAGCCTCAGTTAATCCGACTGCAGAGCATCTGGTGGCTGATTCATGTGTGAACGTTTCCTTTCTGCTGAAACCCTGAAAATCCTCTGGGTTTAAGAGACGGTGGCTCAGATGGATCAAACGGCGTTTCTTCCCATCATTCTCAGCTTAAACGTCTCGTCTTCAGCTCCTTTCTTCTTCTCTGCTGCTCAGAGGAATCGCTTGCTTTAAGACGCCAAACCTTTAGGCTGCCAGACGTTGGAGCAGCAGCACAAATGGAAAACATGTCGAAGCGTTGTAGTTTATTCATCCTTATTGTTTTTATTTAATTCATGTGAACGACTGGCAGCCAAGCAACCACTGACCTACACAGATAAGTGAAAATACAAAATGGGAGTTTGGAAATAAGAAAATGTAAAGGGTTAAATTTCCACCAAAAAAATCTCAGAAATTTTCAAGAAAAAACAGAGAAATTTCAGAGTTTGAAAAGTAAAAAAAAAATGCTATAAAAAAGCTCAGATATTGATATTAACTTTTGAAATGTTGTAGAAAAAACAAAGAAATCTCTGAGCTTGGAAAGTTGCGAATTTGCTATAAAAAAACGTGGGAATGTCAGAGTTTGAAAGGCAAATATTTGCTAGAAAAATAATCCAAAAGTTCTGAGAACTCTCAGAAATTTTCCTGAAAGAAATTTAGCCAGAACATTTTGGGGTTTGAAAAGTTAAAGGAAATGCTAGAAAAAAACTGTAATTTTGAGAAATTTTAGAGAAAAAAAACAAAAAAAATTTGAGCTTCTTTTTTTTTTTTTGACTTTTCATACTCAGAAATTACTATATTGTTTTTTAATTTCTGAGATTAATCTTAAAATTCCTTCGTTTCCTCTGTCAGATTTTCTACTTTTCAAACTAGTTTAAATTAAAGTTAGCATCTTAGCATCTGCTTCTACTAAATGAAATGCTGTAGCATGTAGCGCTTTAGCATTAGCAGAACTGATCTTTTTGATTACAGCCACTGCAAATTACCAAAATAAAAGCATCTACTTATTATTACTTATTTCCAGCGTCTGTTGTTGCACAAACATAAAGTCAAACTCTGATTGGTTCAGGTGGATTATTGAACTATCTCTGCTGCATGCAGATAGTAATCAATACAATACATAGAACAAGTCACAACGTCCTTTCAGTAAGTTTGCATTTAATATTCCTCCTGTGCAAAAATGTATTTCATGCAGAAAACATTGCAGAAAGCTGCTGCCTGTCTGAGGAAAGGTTGGTGTGGATCTGTGGTTCTGATGCTCCTGGTTCCTGGACAGAAGGAAGAGCAGCGTTCAGCTTTTCATCCGGATTTCAGGAAGAATTCAAGCTCAAAGGAAACACTGTAAAAATGTTTTCATCCTTTTAAACTTCAGTTAGTTATTCTGTCATGCTCTCCAAACTGCAAGGCTGAGATAAAAACCAAATCTACCACGGCAAATTTATCAACTCTGAAATTTCCAATTTTATTCTATAAAATTTCTGAGGTTGAATAGTTGAAAATTTGCCAGAAACAAACTCAGAAATGTTTACATTAAAAACTCAGAAATTAATAAAAATTCCTATTTTTTTCCAGCAAATGTTTAAATTTTCAAACTACATTTTCTTATTTTTTTCATAAAATTTCTGCAATTAACATAAAAATGTGAGATTTCTCTTGCAAATTTACAATTTTTTTTTAACTCAAAGTTTTTTTTGTTTTTTTTCTAGAAATTTTGATTTTTTCAACTCAGCTTCACGTCACATGAAACTGAAATGTTTCCACATTCAGATACGAATTTTTTCGGTTCACTAAAGACATGAAATGCATCCACTAAACAAAAGGATGTAGAAGTTTTCTCTTCTTTTCCTTTTTCTCGGACTTTAACTTGACTAGAATCAGATGCAGTTCGTTTTTTCAGTGTGGTGGAGTTTGTTTCACCTCCAGACATCTGGCAGGTCAAAGGTGAGCGAGTCAGAGAGGAGGAGCCACCGATTGCTGTTCGCACCCTCGTCACCGCGTCTGTCCACCGGCAGAACGGAGCGGCAATTAAAGTGCAGAGAAAGTAAAACAGGAAGTAAAATAGATTTATTTTGACTTCCAACAGAAGAGGACTTTCTGTGGAGGTTAGCCAATCAGATTCCAGGGTCAATTTAAAGAGCTGAAAATGACTCTAAAATAACTTAATAATACAAACTATTCATTTTAGTTTAAATACTTTCATTTATTACCAGTTTTGTCTTAATTATTACAAGTCTGGCTTGTTTTTTGGTGATTTATTAATTCATCCATTAATTTGTTTTACAGTAATAGGTTGAGATTCACTGTAAAAACCTCTGATTGTTACCTGTTGTTAGAAGATTTTTCATCACTTCCTGGAAAGAATCCTCCACACTTCCTGATGAAGGAAAATACAAATTAAAAATGTAATTCTTCTTATACTTCTATTGTTTATTCATCTTTTATTAGAAAAATCCAGCTTTTAATTGGATCATGGTTATCCAGTGTGGGAAAAATGTTAAGAAAAAATGGGTTTTAACTAAGTAAGACATTTTTCATTTATATCAAAACAACTTTTAATTTGGTAGGTTATGACTTCCTGTTTGACTCGGGTATAAATGTGAGGCGAAACTTTTCAAAGTGGAAAACAGAGGAGAACAAGTGAGGCAGTTTATGTTGGTTCCAGCAAATAACGCAGAAAGAGGTCAGGATTTGAACCTGGGACCTTCTTGTTGCTAAGCAACATGACTACCAACCGCTTCATTGTGCAGCTAATAAAAGAGCTAGTGGACTCAAATGGGAAACTAAAAACAGTTAGTATTTAGTATTTCAGCAGAAAAATGACTTAAACATTTGGAAATTAATGCAGAAGAAAAAAACGAGTTTATTAACCTAAATAGATGAGGAGACGATTCAAGACTCCCGAGAGACTAAAAACTCAATTTAAAGGTTGAAACTAATTAAGCTACTGCTATGAAATGATCATTTATTCAGAAAGTTTTAGTGAATGTTGACTAGAGGAGCCAAAAAGTGCCATGCATTTGATTTATCTCAACATCTTGGTGCTAAAGCATCAACAAAACATCCTATCTGCAAAAAACCAGAATAGTAAAAAAATTACTGGGTGGTGCTCAGAGTGGAGGATACACACACACACACACACGCACACACGCACACACGCACACACCCACACGCACACCCACACACACACACACACAGAGCTTCTCCCATTACTAGATTCCGGCGGTTCAGTGAACCAGTTTGATGATAAAGTTATAATTTTTTTGTTTGTTTTATGTAAATGTTTTTGATTTAAGCTTTTAAGTTGTTTTTTTTTAACTCATTTACAGGCTGAAATATACAAATAAAACAAAAGAGTAACATTTGGTTTTATTCATATATGAGAGACAGAATATTCAAATATTCGTCTCTAGTGGCGTTCCTCAGGGATGAATTCTTGGACCTGTCCTATTTGAACACTCAGTTTCTGGTTCTAGTTTTAGGAAACGCGGCTTCACATTTCACTGCTACGCAGACGACACCAAGTTTACGTCCCAATAAAGTCAATAAAGAGAGTCGTCCTTTTGAAAGACATTCTTAAGGATTTAGATCAAGTTAAGGTTTGGACAGAGGTGAGTAAAGTAAGAAAGATTAGAACTACTTCAACATATTTATTTTACTCAAGTAAAAGTAAAAAGTTGCCATCCAAGAAATTACTTAAGAGTAAAAAAGTATTTGGTAAAAATATTTACTCTGGTTCTGAGTAATTGGTCAAATTATCAGTAATTTCATATTTAAAAAATACATCACCAGAAGGAGCAAAATACAGGGTTAAGCGGAAATTTTAAGGACCAAAATGAGAATAATTTATATAAGTAACGAAAAAATAAGAAAAAAAGAGACTTTCCCAAGTCAGTTTCTTTCGATTAAAAAAATTATTGAAGTTATAAAAATGTTTGACTTTTTACCTTTCTGAGATAAAATTCCACTAAATTTCAAATTTTCGTTCATCTGATAATGTAATTTTTAAATATTAAATGCTACTCTCAGTTGAGAACAATTTGTGGCGACTCTGGATCCGACAAACGGAAACATTTAAAGTTATAAATCAATTTATCTGAAAACTAAAGAATTATTGACTTAAGCTCCTGTATCTGGCTGAAAAGTTACTTGTAAATTAGTTTTGTCTCATTTCAAGTGTTTTAAGATATTTGGAATAAAAACTAGACCAAAATTAGTTTTTGTGTTTTTGCAGTGTATTTTCTAAACTACCCAAACTGCTGTTTTTAATACAGGAAGTTACTAAATGATCAATAAAGTGACTTATGAGCTAACTGGTTGCTTAAATCTGGAGAAACCACCAATGTTTGTGACATTGTAAGTTTGTAGAAAACCATTCGCAAACTTTCCCAGAATTCCCAGAAAAAACTGGTTTGTTGAGACAAGATGGCCGAACGTTGGCGTCAAAGGAGCGTTTTATCTTTGGCTCGGCGAATTTAAACCCCACTTTGCTCACCTCGGGTCAGACATGTTTACCAGTCTGCAGTCAGCAGAGACTGGGTGGGCCGAGGCGATTAGACCCACCCAGAGCCAGGGGTCAACAGCTGACCCTCCAAAACGTCCACAACCAATTACAGACAGTGACTGGGAGTTTGAACTCCGGCAGTGATGTCACGACTCCAGGGAGGTTATTCTCTTAAATTTCTAGTTTATTCTCTTCAATTTCTAACATTTATCTGTCAAACAGGTATAAGGAAAAACTAAACCTGCATCAACAGCGCCCACAAGTGTTTGAAATGAGCTACTGCACCCAGACGCAGAAATAGGAGATATCCAAACTACTGATAAAAACTTTTTTTTTCTTTCATTAAGGATTATATAAGCATTAAATCACATTTAATGTTGTTTAAAATTGTCCATAAAACGTCAAAAATATACAAATATACTTCTTATTTGTCTTAAAACTTAAAAAAACCTTTATTGTATTTATGTTAAAATAAATATTTTGGATATGGAAGACTGAAACTGACATAAAGAAATATAAAAGCAGGAATATATAAATTGATAGCCTTAAAATGCACCAGTTCATTTAAAAAAAATAGAACTTTGCCTCATGTTTTAGAAATAAATTGACCTTCATATTTATTTATTTTTTCAGTTTAGTTCTAACAACTTGGAAATAAGACAAAAATAACTTACAAGTAACTTTTCAGCGAAATATAGGAGCTTGTTTTGAGTCGATCATTCTTGAACTTTGATGAAAAAATACCTTTCCTAGCAGATTATTTTATTATGACAAGACATTTTTGCCATGCTGAAAGTGAAGTAATCTGCCAGCGGAACTAGAACTGGGTTGCTAGGTGACGGGCGGGGTCTCAAGGGGTTGCTAGGTAACGGCGCGGTGGCCGTTGAACGTGAAAGGTGAAATAATTTGTCAGAAGAACAAGGAAATTTTCATCAATATTAAATAAATTATTGACTTCAACTCCTACGTCTTTCTGAAAACTTGTACGTTAGTTTAGTCTTATTTCTAATGTTGCAGAATTTTTTTTTTTTTTAACCAAAAATACTTTGTTTTTCCAGTGAATAACGGTTGACAGCTGTGTTTCAGGTCTGTCTATATTATTCATGAAGTTGGAGAAACTTGCAGAGTGACGGTGAACACGCTGTTCCCAGCAGAGGCGGAGGATCCGCCGCTGAAACGAGGACGGAGAAATTTAATGGACAAAACGTGTCAAAAAGCGTTAAAAGTGGTTTAAAAACATTAGACTTTTATATTCCAGGCTATCTTTTTATTGTGAACTCCATGCAGTTTGTAATGATTTACCTTCATCTCCCTGGAAAAGCCGTTCCTGCTTTTGGAAATCTGCCGGCAAAAGTTTGGAGAGTTTTGCGCACCGAAACGCTGCAGCATTGGTTTTCTCCAAACATGGTGATTTTATTCATTTTATCGGATAATCGGAGAAAGTTGGTCCCCGGTGGAGCGTAGCGGTGGTTATCCCGGGCTGCACCGCCATGTCCGCTCGGATCAGACGGAGGTTTGGAGGCAGAAACACCCAGAAGGTCTGACGGACCGCAGCAGCTGCATCGGGATCAGCCTGTTATTTTAGGGGCCAATGTAACCTGATGCAACCATGTAGTCTAATGCATTCAGATGGGTAGTAACTAGTTATATTCACGCAGTTACCTTTACTTGAGTAACCTTTTTTTTAAATTAATTTGCTTAAACCAATACTATTTATTTTGTTTGAAGATTTAGCTTGAAAACTAAACATTTAGTTCACAAGCTAAACATTTATAGCTCCAAGCAAAAATATTTCACTTACAAATATCTAGTTAATAAACTAAATATTTAGCTTACAAACTAAATTTATTTAGGTTACAACATAAACATATTTAGCTAAAACTAATTTGCATAGCAAGCTAAATATTTAGCTTCAAACCACATAATTGGTTAAACTAAATTGTTTGTAAGCTACAAAATTAGTTAGGTTGCCAACCATTTGTTGAAGCTCATCCTAAATATTTAGTTTGGAGCTAAGAATTTAGCTTGCATACTAAATATTGCAAGCTAAACATGTACACTTAGCCTGTTGTAAGAAAAATGATTGGGGGTTTATTTCTTCAAAGTCATATTTTCACCATGTTTTTCATTCATTTATATGTCAGTTTCAAACTAAATATTTAGCAGTGAAAATATTTAGTTTGAAAGTAATTTTTTTTAGATCAAAACTAAATATTTACTTGGCCATTTATTCTTTGTTGAAACTCATCTTAAATATTTAGTTTCTAATTAAGAATTTAATTTGAAAACAAAACATTTGCTGGAACCAAATGTTCAGTTTACAAACTAAACAAGTAGTTTGAAGCTAAATATGTAGCTCACTAATTAAATATTTAGTTTGTAATATTTATCTTGTGGCTAAACTTTTGTTGAATTCTGTCCTAAAGATTCAGTTTGGAGCTCAATATTTAGCTTACAACTAGATATTCTGTCCATGCATCCATTTCCTACCACCCTCGTCCCAAACGGGGTCGGGAGGTGCTGCTGCCTCTCCAGCGAACATTTCGGTGGAGAGGCGGGGTCACCTGGGCAGGTCGCCAGTCTGCCGCAGGGCAACAACTAAATATTATTTAAGCAAATTAAATATTTAGTTTGAAATGGTTACATATATAAAAGAATTAAAAACAATGATGGTGAAAATATGAGTTTGAAAAAAAACAAAAAACATTTTTGAGTTAGACTAAATAATCCAAGTTGCTGCTGTGTATTTTTGACTAATGGTACAATTGGCACTCCATACATATTATCTACATTTGCTTTTTTTTCTAGCTGAAATCACATCACAGGTAAAAATGAAAACACAGAAAATGGTTTAAGAACTATTATTGAAAATGATTTATTGGCTGTTGCTGCAGATAATTATTGATATTCCCAGATATCTCATGAGATTATACCTGGGATTATTTGCTGTTTCAATCACTTTACAACAAAGATGTCGAACCAGAGTTCAAAGTAGTCCTGAAATTAAAGACCATTCTTTGCATGCTTAATTTAATTTATTTAACTACTGTGAAGTTGTAAAAAGAAAAAGAAAAAAAAAATCACTCAGATCCTGAAAGCGAGTTTAAAAATCTCAGAACAAGATAATTACAGCAGATTAGGAAATAAAAAGACTGATTTCCACATAGAGTCAAAAATAATCAGATTTTAATCCCTGAGTTGAAAAAACTCCCACAGATGGTGAAGCTTAAAATGCTAAAGAACTACATTCTAAAATCCAAGTAAGATGATTTTATGTATAGTTGAAAAAAACAACAACAATGTTCCGTTACAAAAATCAATAAAAGCTACAAAATGTTTTAAAAAGAAAAAAGGTTTGGCCTTAATGCTTCACAAACTTCGATGTGTTTTAAGTAACAGACCAACTAAAAGTGAAATGGAACAAAAAAAAGTATAATGAAAGTAAAAATCTAACAACAGAAACTTGTTAAATCCATTATTTGAATATGGATATTGCACTGCAAAAACTGAAAATCTTCTGTTTTTGGTCGTTTCTAGTGATAATATCTTGGTGCACTTGAAATAAGACAAAACTAACTTTACAGCTAAATATAGGAGCCGGTTTTAAGAAAATAAATCCTCAACATTGATGAAAAATTACCAGTTCTATTGGTAGATTAGTTCACCAATGAGATATTTTCCCCATTAAACTACAGCAAAAATACTTGGTGAGATTTTGTTTTTGCAGTGCACAGATGTAATTTGTAGCATAAATACCCAAAGTTTTGAGGTATTTTTGATTTACTACAAACTACCTTACAAATAACCTTTCAGCAATATATTGAAGTGTATTTTAGGTTAATAATTCCTTAATATCAATGAAAAAAATACTAATTACACTGGGAAATATTAAGAAGTTATTGACTTAAAATAAGTTTATAAAAATTGCTGAAAAGTTACTTGTTAGTTTTGTCTTAATTGAAGTGAACTCAAAAGTCCCTGTTAGGATTTTGTGCTTCTGCTGTGTTCAACAAATAATCGACTTATTGGTGCTGAGAAAATGCACACCACACTTTTCAGATTTAAAAAAAAACTTTTTTTCTTTCCCTTTCACACTTCTGTGCTTGAAATCCCAGTGAAGTTTGTGTGAAACCTTCACAACATGTGGGAGGGGGGAAAGTTATTCAAGGAGTAGAAATGGTTCTGTGCTTCCAGCTCAGCAGAACCAGCGTGAACGCTGAACGCTACACGTGTGCAAACGAGTTCTGGTGTGAGGAGATCAGCAGACGTGTTTGAGGTTTGCACCGTGTCTGATGGGGGCGCTGTAGGCCGAGTGCCAGTCCCGCTCAAAGACGGCCTTCAGCTGGGACTGGACGGTCGGGTCCGGCGAGTCCGTCTGGTTCACGACCAGCGCCGACCCGGCAGTGTTCAGGAAGTAGTCGCCCGACCAGTTAGACGTCCCTGAGGACAAAAACACACATTTTTATAAATATATTCCAATTCATTTAACTCTCTTTCCCACTTTAAGAAACTGAATCTCTCTGGGCGTTAAGGAATAAAAAATTTTTTTTTTTTCGATTTCCAATTTTAAATGTGACTTATTATCCTTGAACTGGTTCAGGCAGATTTATGGTCTACACAAAGCATGTTTCTTTTGCCCCCAATCATTCACAGTTTAGCTGTCTTAAGGCGTCCTGTCACTTTAAATCTCAGTAAGCTGCTGCTGGCCACACCACCGAAACTCAACGTTTACATTCGCACGAGAAAATGCTTGGAATTATGCAATCTTTGTACGCCTTTGAAAAGCAAAAGTTGAGCCTCCTGCACAACCAATAAGAATACAGAAAGTGGTTTCTGAATGATAAGTCAACAACAAAACACTGGTCTTTTCCAGCAGCCATTGTACCAGCTGAGCATTTGTGCCGCAGCTCAACTTGGGTTGCTAGGTAACGTGCTGAAGTTCCACTGGGGTTGCTAAGCAACGGGCAGTGCCTGCTGATTTGTGACATTAGTATAACTATGACTTTATTCTGGTAATCAGAGTCGGGTAGTAACTAGTTACATTTACTCAGTTACATTTACTTCAGTAACTTTTTGACAAAATTTTACTTCTAGGAGTATTTTTACTACGCTGTACTTTGAGTAATTTTATTGTGAAGTATCTCTACTCTTCCTTGAGTAAAATTTTAGGTTTTCTACCCACAAAACATGTTTTAACCCAAAACTTCACCAGACTCACACACACTGCAGAGTTTATTAAAGTTTTTTTATTGAAAGAAACAGATTTAGAAAATTTGTATTTTGCCTGATTTTGTTATGTTTTGTTACTTATATAAATATTTGTCATTTATTTTGTCTTTAAAATACCAAACTTGACTTTATATTTTGGTCCATCTGATGATGTAATTTTTAAATATTGAATGATTGATAATTTGATCAGTTTCTCAGTACTTTTTACCAAATACTTTTCTACTCTTAGTTTGTAATTTCTTGGGTGGCTACTCTTATTTTTACTTTTACTTTTGTAAAACTATGTTGAAGTTACTCTTCAGTTTTTGGTTACTCTGCCCTCCTGTGATGGTAATACTATCATTTTATTCTCATAACTAAAACAATACAATCGTTTGGTGTTAAAACTACGTCACAGAGTTGATCTTTGACGTCCAAATATAATGAAGCTGTAAAACAAGACGGCCGCCCTGACATCACTCTGAACTGAACGGAAACACAAGGAGTGAATTGAAGAAAAAAAAAAAAAAAAATCCATATTTTCCAATAATTAAACCATCAGAACCAAAGATTAAATCAATGGGTTTATCTTACCGATATACGCCACTTTGTCAGTCACCATGTACTTGTTGTGGTTCACTCTTGCGTAGGGAATCGCTTTCTGCCTCGGGTCGGCGGGAACCGTAAACAGCCTCTGAAAAACCCCGACACCGAACACACCCCGGCTTCGTTACCGTGGCAACCGGCCCAGCGTAACCGCGGCCGTGTCTTTCAGGATTGGGCGCCACTCACCACCTGGACGTCCAGCTTGTTCCTGTAGTCGTGAACCGAAGCCAGAGACTTCAGGAAGGGCAGCATGACGGGCGGAGAGTGAGGCCAGCAGCTGATCAGCAGACGAACTTTGACCTTCCTCTCGTACGCAGACCGCCTCAGCTGCGTGTCGATGTCGGCCCAGTACCTGCACACAGCGCAAAAAAAAAATCAAACCGAAAATGGAGGCGACTATTTTTAAATTACAGTTAACAAGGGAGAGGGAATGATTTTACAATTATCAACTGTAATGAGTTTTTAAAACTTACAACAAAGTATTAGCTAACTAAAAACTTTAATACCAGGATAAAGACATAATATTACAGAATAAAGTCCTAAAATGAAGAGGATAATAAAATAAAATAATATTTTTAACAGAACTAAGTCATAATATTACAAGAATAAAATCTTTATATTTCCAGGATTATGTCGTAATATTGACAGAATAAAGTTGGACTGTGGTAAAATGAGGAATATTGATCATCTTATTTAGTTATACTTTAGTATCGGTTTTATAAATAATTAGATACTACATCTGTTCACACATCATTAGATTATTATCAGCACCAGTTTGTCTTAATTTGTAAATTTTGGCTAATTTTAGCCTCTGAATTTGATCGATTGACTTGAAAACTGAAGACATGGTGGATCCAACGTTATCAAGATTTAATATTCTGAATTTTATTTATTTTATTTCTTATTTTTTTCAGTATTTTCTTCTTTTTCATTCTTCTTGGCCACAGTAATCCACATGATGCTACCGCTAGCATTGCTAAAATCCACTCAGCTTTACCTTTTCGGGTGCGTATACTCCGTAGTGGGCAGGTAGTTCATGACAGCGATGTAGATGAACTCCTCTGCATCATCAATCACGCTGAGAAGCGACTGAAGATCCGGAGTCCTGCCGGCGGCGCAGAAGGACGGAGGAGAGCTCTGAATGGGAGAGGAGAGTTAGCAAAACAGAAAACAGGAAGTAGGAGTTTGGTGTTGCTGGAATAAAAGCTGATCCTCACAGAGAGGTAAGCGCTGGACGGCGTGCTGTTCAGCGGCAGCTGGAGCGGCGTGTCTTTGTTGTACAGCGTGGAAAAGGTGGATGGCCACGGCGACGGGATGGACTGGCTCCCTCCAACCAACCAATAAGCTTCAAAGATCTTCTCCAGGTCTGAGGCCAGGCAGCTGCAGTTGTAGACGACGGCTCCCAGCTCCTTCACCTGGACAACCGTGGAGCCACATGTTTCACAGGGGAATCTGAGGCTGCGTTCACACCAGCCCTGTTTAATCCACTTTAAACCGACTCCTGTCCGTTTGTCCAGAAGGTCCGGTTCGGTTGTGGAGGTTTGAATCGAACCAAAGAGCGAACTCTGGTTCACCTACAAACCCTGGTGTTGGTTCTGTTGAAATGAACCCTGGTTCGGTTCAAATGCATGTGTGAACGCCAAGCGGACCATAAACCGCTCCAAAAGCAGGACGTGAACTACAGCCCAGGGCATTCCGGGTAAATACAACCAAAACAAACATGCTAGTCTAGTGCTATCAATAGAAATGACTTTTGCTGTTTAACCAAAGACAAAAGAGAAATCCTACAACCAGTAAAATCTGATGCCACTCCAATCAAGCCGAGTCTACTGAACTATCAGGTGGAAAACAAGAGGGAGTCTCGGTTCTGTATCTCGTTCCTTCATTTTATACATACATGGATTTGATTCAGGGGTACTCCAATCACAAAACATGGCATTTATATAATATTTTTGAGTTTTATAACAGTAGTGGACATTGCAGCAGCTGATGGAGCTTAAAAAGTTTAGGATCTTCTGATAGATCAGAACGCTACACAAGCTCTCCTTTCACACTTCAAACACATGCAAAAATTAACATCTTCCCCTCTTTTGCAATTGCATTTGGGTTTGTACTGGTTCTAAAAAACGGCCGAGGTTGTTAGAAGAAATCCAGACCTTCTGGCAATAAGTTCATGTTTTTAGTGCCTAGAAAATGAGCCGTTTAAAAAACCTGCGGAATGTAACGACACAAATGAGTAGGCGCTGCCCGTTGCCTAGCAACCCCAGCGGAACTCCACCACAACCTGTACAATGGCTGCTGGAAAAGACAAGTGTTTTGTTGCTGACTTACCAACCAGAAACTAGAGGTGTGAGATGTTACATATTTTGGTATCAATCCAATACCAAGTGAACACAGGACCAATATCGCCAATATTAATATCGATACTTTTTAAGTATCATCAAACTTTAGACCTTTCTGTGGGTTTTCTTTTTAATTATTTTGCTAAAGCCTAGGACAGAATCTAAATAAAGTTTATAAGTGTCTATAAAATGTTTTAATAACATATCAGCATAATAAACAGAAATATTAGGAAAAACTAAAATTTATGTGCAGTATTTTCTAAATAAAAGCTGTCACTTGAGAGAAAATCAAAGCAAAATATCTTTTACGGGATACTTAAACTACAATACAACAATAAAATTAAATTTCAAGAAACTAAAGTATAAATCTTACCAAGCTAATATTTATATGATATTGATAGACTTGGTATCAATATTATTGATATTTTGTATCGATCCACCCACCTCTACTGCTTGCTCCATTCTTGTTGGTTGTGCAGAAGGCTCTACTAATGCTTTTTACGGAGATGTACAGTTGTATAATTGCAGCCATTTTCACTCAAACAGCTTCAGATAGTCATAACTGAGCAGGGAGAAATCTCATTATCTAAGAATGATAAAAATGTATTAAACATGTTTAGTAGCATTTCCAGCTGTACCTGCGTCAGGGACCTCCAGTCCATGTTGGCGCTGCCGATGTAAAGGTGCTTCTTGTCTACCAGCCAGAACTTGGTGTGAAGAACCCCGGTGGTGAGCGCCCTCATGTTGACCGTCCTGACGTCGGCTCCTGAAACACAGCTGGGCTTTAGCAGGCGCTCTTTGTTAATAATCAGATTACAGCCAATTATTCTAAAGATGCACAAATAGATGTGAAGTTCAGAGGAGAATCGGTTATGAGCTGATTTTTCTGCGAAGGAAAACGGCCAAGTGATTACAAAAAGTTTTTCTATTTGTGGATTTTTTTTTGTTGAAAAATTTGAAATATTTGAAAGAAAATGCAGCATGAGAATCTGAAATACATGGAGAAATGCTAGCGCAGTTTGTTTCGCTTGGTGCTGATTGGCTGAAGGCACAAAACAGGAAATGAGGGAAAATGTAGCGCCTAGCGGTAGCGCTAAGATGGTTTCCACTGAGTGTATTAATGCATTTCAACTTATATTTGGTGTTTTAACTATTAAAATAGGCAGCTTGATTAATCTTTTAGAGGGAATTTAAAATATTCACAAGTCTTTCTGTATACTGAGAGTTTATTTCTGAATGAATATAATTTATAAATGCAAAAACGTATAAAGGCATACTTTTATAAGTCACAAAAAGGGCTTAATTATTTTAATTAGTGGTTGGACTTGATCAAAATTTTAATTAAGTTAATTGCAAGATTTGTAATTAATTAATCATGACTTAATAAAGCTAAATACCAACCAAATTTAGGTTGTTCTAGCATCTTTACAAGCTTTTCTACAGACTTATCTGGAATTCCTCTGAGATACTTTTTAGAAAAATATTCAGAATTTGATTTTGATCATGTTTTCTGTATAACAGAGTGACAGTGTAATTAGCTTGTGCACTTTTTTTTTCTTGAATTCAATCTCTTAAAGGGAAAGCGGCAAAAACGTTACACTTCAATTAAAAACCAAACATTAACTGCGAGGGTTTAGCAGTTGCTGCTGTGAAGGTAAACGAATCACCTGAGTCGTTGAGCAGTTTGAGGTCAGCTTGTGGTTTCCCCTCCTGCGAATCGACTGCAATCCGAACTCGAAGCTTCCCGGAGAGTTCAGCCAGCCTCTTCAAAACTTCCTCCCCCTGCGCAAACAGAAGCCGCCACTACACACTGCACTGCAAAAACCAGGAAATCTCACCAAGTGTTTTTGGTTTGATTTCTAGTGTTTCCTGGTTCACTTGAAATAAGACAAAACTAACTTAAAAACAACTTCAGCGAGAAACAGGAGCTTATTTTAAGTTAGTATTGATGAAACGGTTCTAGTTCCATCTGTAGAATGATCCGCTGTGCCGTTACTTAGCAACCCCGGCCAACCCCAGCCCGTTACTTAGCAACCCAGTTCAAGCTCCGCTGGCAAATTATTTCACTTATAATATGGGAAAAATGTTTTGTTATACATCATTAAGGAATTATTTATTTAAACAAACTCTGATGTCACGGAAAGAAACATCGACGTTTTGAATGTTTTTTAATTCACTATTCAATAAATATTACATCAATTTAGCATAAGTGGCTGGTAATATCTTTTTTCAGCACAATCTTCTCTTTGAATTATAAGAAAATATTTTACATTAATTATATCAAATTAATTATTTTTCCCACAGTTCTTACGTTTTTTTTGCTTTGGTCTTTTTCTTGCTAGGCTAGCTTGAAGAGCAAAGCAGCGTGATGAATTTGTCTGAGAACGAGGATCAAAAATAAGATTTAAATAAATTGTTTTAACTTGTATTTTACTATTAAAAAATATGTAATAGCAAAACAAAAAATGAGGAAAATTTTAAGATTAAAAAATGTATCAGATTTAATTCTCTTTACTTTTCCATCCAACCTTCTGAGGTGCCACAGCGCCCCCTGGCGGCCTCCACTTTGAAAAACCCTGTACTATTTATACTAGGAACTATATAAAGTACTGTGTTTTGTGTTTTTGCAGTGTAGAGGACGTTGGGTTGGCTCTGACCTGGGAGGCGGAGGGTTCGTGGGTGCTGGTGTCCTCGTTAGTGAGCGTCCAATAGAAGGAGGCGATGTCGACGCTGCTGCGCGCCTCGCTCATCAGGCGGACCCACGCCTGGAAGATGGAGGGGTTGCTGGTGCTGGAGTTGAACTCCATCCCCTCAGGGATGCTCTCCACCAGAACGATCCTGACCGGGGCGAAGAACCGGAAGTGTCAGGAATTACAAACCGTCACAGTCGGGTTCCACAGAAACTCCAAGTAAAGAACCTTCGACCTTGGAAACTTTACTAATTTAATCAGAGAATATTAAAGTTTTTTTGTATTGTAAATATGTAAAATGGATCTCAAAATGTTTGATTTTCTTTGGTGTAAATTTATTCATTTTTCTTCCCTTTTAGCTCTAATATTATGTAAAAAACAAGAAGTTTTTTAAGTGTTCATACTAACTAACTTTTTCCATTTTTGTCAAGTTAAAACTTGAAACTTCAATGTGTTTTATTCATATTTTAAAATACAGACAATGTAAATGTTGGCCTAATTTCCATCCATCCATCCATTATCTGAACACCCTTCTTCCCTAATGGGTCAGGAGGGTTGCTGGTTCCTCTCCAGCTACGTCCCGGGCGAGAGGCGGGTTCACCCTGGACAGGTCACCAGTCTGTCGCAGGGCAACACAAAGACAAACAACCATTCACACACACACTCACACCTAGGGAGAATTTAGAGAGACCAATTAACCTGACAGTCATGTTTTTGGACTGTGGGAGGAAGCCGGAGAACCCGGACAGAACCCACCATGCACAGGGAGAACATGCAAACTCCATGCAGAAAGACCCCGGGCCGGGAATCGAACCCAGGACCTTCTTGCTGCAAGGCAACAGCTCTACCAACTGCGCCACTGTGCAGCCCGTTGGCCTGATTTGATGTTCTAATTAAAATCTTAGCTCCGCTAACACTAAAGCGCTACACCAAAATAGTAGCAGGAGGAAGCTAATGCTAACGTGCTAACGCCAGACATTAGCACATCAAAGATGTTAAACTTTATTTACAAAGCAGCCAAGTTAATTTAAATCTAAACGTTTTCAAAGTTTGCAAAAATGCTAAAACACAGGGCTGGACAAGATGGCTACAAAACATATCATGACATGAGCTTTTAATATCATTATTGATAATCATTGATTAGTTTTTTGTTTTAAATATCTAAAGTCAGGGGTGGAAATAAAAATTTTTCTCTACCAGCCACTGATTGTTTCTTTTGATTAAAAACTCCACCTGTACAAGCAAATTATATAAAATATGAAGTTTATTCTTAACTCTATGAAAACCGGTTTATTGACAATATGTTTGCCATACAGATGTAGATATACTGACTAGTTTAACATAAATATGGACATCTTAACAGCGGTACAACTCAATAAGTTCACTTGAAGTATTCACTATTGATATTTTGTTATTGAGTTATTTTCCAGCATTATTAAACTGCTAAGTGAAAAATTAGTTGAGCTTTTAGCACATTACCGCTAATGTTAGCGTCTTTGCTTACTTGCAGGGGTCTGAGCAGGACTCCACCGCCTCCTGAAGGCGGCTGCTGATGGAGGCAGGATGGTGGAACGATGAACCTGCCGACTTCGCTGACCCCGCCGACCTCGGGCTCAGGATGTTGTAGAGCGCCATGGCAGCCAGAAGCAGACAGACCACGGCGGCCAGAGCGATCTGACACCTGGCGAACTGACGGAGAAACGGCTGCAGTTATTTATTTATTCTGTTTATCCTGAATCAGAGCAACAGGAGAAACTCACCAGCTGCGCTCTGCGGGAGAATTCCTGCCTCCGTCTCTCCGGATCCACCATCTGCACACAAATTCACTCAATTACGCTCAACTCTGTGGGGATTTTCATATGAAGCTGGATCTGGAAACTGCAATCAACAACACGGGTTAGATGATCATTTAGCTTTGTGAGAAGCGAAACCAGTTATGTGACTGAAACTGGAATAATACCTTCTGGTCGTTTTACATTTTCATAATTTATCAAATCAATAACTTCCTGTTTTTGCAGAATAATCTCGTGACTCTCAATGAAACCTGAAATACACTTAAAAAAACAAGAACTAAGAGGTTTAAAATGCTCTATCAGCATTTTAAAACATTTTAAATAATCTTTACAGACCAAGACTTTAATCAGTAACAGCTCATGTGTAATAGGTTTTAATAAGTGTTAAAGTTAATAAAATAATTAGGTTTTTCAGTAATATTTTTATTTATTGAATGTGTGTATTAATGGTTACCGGGTTATAGGTGATGTCCGACTTCATGTTTCTGTTTCTGTCCGATTTTTCTCTAAGAATCTGAGAAAACATGAAGAAAATAAAAATATTTCACATTTTTCAGCCAAAGAACAAAAAACTCTGAATAAAGAACCAAAGAGAGAGAGAACAAAACAGAAGCTGTTCTATTCTTTCCAAACACAACAAACGGAAATTTCCAAACAGAAAGACAATCAGCAAAGACACACAGCTGTTTTGTTTATAGATTTCCAGGCACAAAGTGCCATTTTTAACACATTCAAGAGACCATGTTACCTGCAGGTGTAAAAATGCTACATAGAAAACATGACTTAAAAGAAATTTGACTTCCTGATTTAACGCCTTGAAATTGGGCCTCTGTCTCTTTAAGAAGCTCCTGCTCTTTCTGAAACTCCGCCTTCAGGACGTTATCAGTATAGCACTCCTGTATGAAAGCTGCAGAATGTAAATTTAGTAAAATAAACAAACATATATTTAAAAACTGTCACTATGGGGCGTACTCCGGTGGCGTAGAGGTTAGCGCGCCCCACGTTTGGAGGCCTTCAGTCCTCGACGCGGCCGTCGCAGGTTCGATTCCCGGACCCGACGACATTTGCCGCATGTCTTCCCCCCTTCCCTGTCACCCTGCTGATGTATAAGGGACACTAGAGCCCACAAAAAGACCCCCTGGTGGGGGAAAAAAACAAAAAACTGTCACTATGTTATGACAGGATTGTATGTATAATCTGTGAAAAAATGTAACTCCTCTGTCTTCTCTCAGTTCTGACCAATCAGAGCAGGGAGGCGGGTCTTATCGCTGTCAGTCACCTTCTGTGCTATGCTACAGCTAGCATAGCTTATTGTGAACGCTAAAGCTAGTTAGCATAGCCACAGATGGCAGCAGATAAACGGCTTGTCTGTGAGTTGTTCCTTCACCCTTAGCACATTTAGCAGTGAGTACATGAGGATGATTGACAGTGTTAAGACCCTCCTCCTGCCTCTGAGCTGCTGCTGGCTGCTCTCAAACATGCATGAAAGAATCAAATTAACACCTCGGGTTTGTTTTTGATGATGGAATAACATTCTAATATTATGAGAAGCTTAAAAAAAGGTAAATTTTACTTAATGCTGCCCCTTTTAAGGAACTGGGGAAGTTCAGATGCTGACAGCAGGAATGTGGCTGTAAAATCCCTGAGACGGCAGTCATGAGAGTTTCTGCCACAAGAGAAACATGTGAGGCATCTCTGCAGCTGGAACAGGACCGCTGCAATTAGATCAAACTGTTCTTTAACTTCAAAACTCAAACATCCCGCGATCCTCAGGTTATATTTAAAAAAAACATGTTATGATCCAGCTGCTATGTTTCTGCTAAAATCTAATATTCTACTTCTACTCTGTGAACATGTTGGTAAGAGGAATCTGTTCTCATTTTCCCTGCCATCTCCTTTAATGAGTTTAACTAAACGACTGATGTGATGGAAATGTTTCATAGTTTTGAAAATGCACTAAAAAAAAACAAAATTTTACCAAGTAATTTTGGTCTAATGTCTTATAACACTTGAAATGAGACAAAACTAACTTATAAATAACTTTTCAGTAAGATATAAAAGCTTGTTTATAGTAAATGATTCCTTAATATTGATGGAAAAGTGCTGCTTCCACAAGGCATTTTTTCCCATAAATGAAATAATCTGCCAGTGGAATTAGATTGTGGTTACTAGGAGACGGGCCCGGGTTGCTAGGTAACGGCACAGTTACAGTTAGTTATGAATTGAGTGGAATAGTCTACCAATGGGAATAGTGCTTTAAAAAAAAAAAAAATCAATGCTAAGAAATTATTTACTTTAAACAAGAACATATTTATTGCTGAAAGGTCATTTGTAAGTTAGTTTTGTGTTATTTTAATATACTAAGACATTTGCACCAGAAACTAATCCAGAATACTTGGTAAGACTTTGTGTTTTTGCAGTGTGTAACTTTACCTTGTTACTGTTAACATTAACCTTAGCTCCTCTCTGTGAAACCAAACTTCTGTACCTGTTGAGAATAGTTTAATCCTTCAGTCCTGTGACAGCTATTTGCTAATTAATTTAATAAGAAAATACTTTATTCATTCCAAAGTCATAATTCATCTGACCTTCAAAGAGTTGCAGTAGATAGTGAGGATGAAGGCAGTAAGAATTTCCAGTAGCAGCCAATGAATCCAACTGAAGAATGTTGCAGTATGAGTGTCTCATGACTGTCATCACATGCTAACAGCTCAATTTCCAAGCAGAAGAAATTATATTTTACAGTAATAAGTCCCGAATGACATCATCAATTGTTGACTGCTAATCCACGTCAATTGGTTGATAATCTTTGTCTGGTTAGAAATCAGAAAGACGTTGGAGTTGGGGATAGGAAAATAAACAATATAATCGATGGAGGAAATGGTTTGAATTTAAAGGAACTTCCCAACACATTGTTCACGAACTGGAACTAGGAAATCCCAACTTCCGAGTACTAAACGCACCGTTAAACTTTCAGAAACTGATAGCGAATATGAATGAAATAAAAATAAAATCTGCCCCATTTATAGCTAAAATAACTCACATGTTGTTTACATTGAACTGAGGAACGAAAATAAAAAACAAAGGAACTATGACTTTTGTTTTTCTGACTCATCTTGTGATAAACTGTTGCGAATTAAGTCAAACACGCATTTCGCAGTAAGTGAGTTCACGTCTACTTCACCGTATAACTATAAAATAACCCATCTAAAGTCTGGAAAACAACTTACATTGTTTACGTGAGATGAGAGGAACGAAAGTCGCTGACAGAGCAAAACCATAAAAAAAACTAACTTTCAGTTAAAAATAATAGAAAAACTCCCAACTCACCTGTCAACATGGGTTAAAAATCCTTCGATAACTGCGTCTAGGTATTCTCTTTACACAGAATAATGGTTAAATACGCGTTTAACTGACAACACATTGAGAAAACAGATGTTAAGCGATATATCTGTCACAGTTTAGTGCTAGCTTCATACAGAACCAGCAACAGCGAGATGGGCAGGTGGTCATGTGATCCAGCGAAGCAGCCAATCAGAACTGAGACTGCATCGTGACGTAATCCACGAATTCCACAATTGACAATATCACTTTTTACCACACGAGGCCGCTGTTTTACACTACTCGTTCTTGGCTGCACTTTTGGATAGTGAAACGTGGGCTGGTAATATGTATCTATTTACATAAAATAAAAAATTAAAGGAAATATTTATATATTCTGAACATAATAGTCCTTAATTTATTTTATTTATAGGGGAGGGGTATTTAAAAAAACATTTTCCAGCAGTGGAAAATATATTTACTTTGTGATAATCAAGAAATTAACATGTTTGACTTTGGACATTCGACAATGAGTCTAATAACTGGCTAAAATAATAGAACCACACAAGAAAACCACATTTTGGCATGTTGTAAATGTACACATGATAACAAATGCCAATTTTAAAAATTTTCTATGGAATAATTGCAGTCAATTTCCACAACAGAATGACACTAAAATGGCCAGCAACATTTTAAAGCATATTTTTTAGCCATTAGGTTGTAAACTTTGCAATTTCTTTTCAATATCGCCACACTATGCAGAAGAAAAATATATCCCTATTTTTGTTTTCTTGGGGAAAAAGATTGGTCTTTTTTCTGTACTTTAATGGGAAACAATACAAAATAAATTGTGTTTCTTTAAAAATGATGACAAATTTTGTGAAGTAGATTGGAAATCAGCTTTTTCCAAAGAATTATGTAGCTTTGCGCAAAATATATGTAGATTTTCTCTTCTTTTCAGAAAGAAAATATCAAAAAATAAAACCACATTTTAGTTTTTAAGTATTAATTGTCCAAATTGTGAAAACCAAAAATATTTTCAACATCTTCTGGCAAAAAAAATTGGCAGTTTCTTATAAGTAATTTAAATAATCTTCAAACTGTTATGCAGCTTTGCACTTTACATATGTAGAATTTTTCTTCTTTATAAAAGAAAATATCTGACAATCTACATAAACCTTTGCATTTTAAATGTTTAAGTGCCAAAAAAGAAAATACTTCCATGATCATTTTTTGTAATACAGATGATCTTCCTTATTTATACAAAACAACATGATGGTTCTTTAAAATAACAACAAATGTTCGTTTTTCCCAACGTTACGTAGCATTTGCGACTCTTATGAAGCATTATTTAGCCTAAATGAGGGGGAAAAGTCCACCTTTATTTCCAGGTTAAACTGTAGAAACACGTCACTTCCTCTGGCGACCAGCAGGGGGAACCAGAGCGCAGGAATGAACCGCTAAAGCCGCAGATGTTTCGGTTTGGTAACAGATGAGTTCATTTCCAGCAGCAGCTCGGAGCGCAGGCAGCAGAGACATCCGTGTAAAACAGAGGAATGTGCCTTTATTTAAAGGTGATGAATGGCCAGTTTGCTTTTGTTGGCGGTGAAACCAGCAGATTGATAAGAAAGAAAGAAGAAGAGAAATTCCAGGTTCACACATGCAAACACACCTGCTTCCTTCAGGTTAAAAACCAATGAAATATCAAGCTGAAGGTGTGTAACCACAGAAACCAGGTCAGAAAAAAGCTAGACAGTTTTATTATTTTACAGCAACACAGACAGGCTTATAGTGAGGCAATAAAACACTGGCAGGCTTCTCTTCTGTAGCACATTTTATTTTTTACTAGTATTATTCCCATCGACTCTCATATTTTTTGGAATAAATTTGACGTGTTTGTTTCCATCTTTTTGCAGGTTAAATGCGTTTTTTCCTTCTGTTTTCCTAACAGTAATGCTGTCAGGTAGGCGTGTTTGTGTCCCTGTGACTCTGCCCAAGGATCGATCCAGAACTCAACTGTGGCTCCACTTTTATTACTAGCCCAACTTCCTGTTTTTTTTTTATCCATTTCTGTTTTTTACAATGTGTTTGTAAAAGTTCCAAGTGAAAACAAAACTTCCTTAAACACAACCAAAGCTAAAATGAGACAATAAACTGATATTTTAGCAGCGTCAGGTGCGTTTTTAATGAATAAGTGTCAGTTGATATTGTTTTATTTCTATTGTGTGAGGAGTATTTATGGCTGAGATGGCCATAAAACCCGGTGACATCACTACAGCAGACTGTAATGGCTGGTGACGGTGCACATGGAAACATGAACTATTTTAGGTCACCGCTTTGTTGTCCCAAGGAGATAATTTTTTTCTCTTCCTTCTGAGTATTTATCTCACTTTAAACCCAAAATAGACGCTTTAAAGTAAACATTTCTGATCTGAATGAATGCTAGGCGAGACAAGAAAATAGGAAATTAAGACTTTTTACTCTTTTTCTGTTAAAATAAACCCAAAAATGTCCAAGTAGAAGATCTGAGCTGCCATGAACAGACAATAGAAAACTTTCCACTAAAATAATAAAAAATTGACAGTATTCATGCTTTTACTCTCAATCAAAAGTATAACTGAAGTGCTTTAT
Organism: Gambusia affinis; assembly: GCF_019740435.1. Lineage (NCBI taxonomy): Eukaryota > Metazoa > Chordata > Actinopteri > Cyprinodontiformes > Poeciliidae > Gambusia > Gambusia affinis. Next base: position 3,324,581 of record NC_057873.1, read on the forward strand.
TGTTTGTTTAGTTAAGTGTTTTTTTGGGGTGTGGCAGCATAACACAGCTTTATTCAGTTATATATTAATTAGTTTGTAACAAATTAAATCAACAGAAATGACCAAAGTGTTGCATTAAATTTAAAAAAGACAATCTGTAAGGAAGATATGCATAACTTTACTTAAAAATAAACTACAAATGATTAAAAATGAACAAAAATAATTCAAAGCCGATTAAAAGTAGGTTCCCTAAAGTTCTACTCTAAAAAAAAGTTTAAACAAAATTTGAAATTTGTTTCATTTCCAAAGCAAAGAGAGTTGAGTTTACATAAGATTTTAAATAGATGGAGAAAAATAAAACCTAAATTCCTGGTTTGGGTCTGAATAATATTTCACCGGTTCTAAACGGGATTAGAAATCTGTGAACCAAAAACGAGGATCTCTGATTTATGGAAGTTATCAGCTGTTCATCGGGTTTCTGCAGCTCTGAATAGATTTTACAGTGTGGAGTCATCAGGACTGTAACATATTTAGTGTTTACATAACAATTAAATATAATATTTAAAAATTAAAATGGGCCCAACATGAATCCCTGAGGGACGCCACAACTTACAGCATCTCTATTCAGGAGGAGTCAGCTCTCTGGAGAATTTTCTATAAATATTTATTAAATAAACACTAAAACACATCTTCTTTTATTTTACTGTTTATCTGTTAACCCTTTAGGTGTCTCTAACGTCTTTAATTTGATCAAATATGTGTTCTGACTGCGAATTTGGTTTCTAATGGGATATAATACTACATAGGACTAAACAGATTTCTATTTAAATTTTGTTACAGTTTTTTGTCAGTGTTGCATTCAAATATGGTAGAAAACAAATAAAAAAATAACATTGATTTTTGTTGATTCTTTAATTTCACAACTGTTCCCCAGCCACCCACAAAATATTGACAAATATCTAAAAATAAAACAAATTTAACAATTTTTAAATGTTTAAGCACCCAATCTGTCAAAGTAGAAAATATTTTCATCATCATTTAGCAAAATATTAATGTTTTTCTTTATCTTAATTGTCAACAATTCAAAATAAAATGGCGGTTGGTTAAAAATTACAATACATTTCCTGTAAATTATTGTCTTTCAAAGCGTTATGTTGTTTTGTACTATAAATATATAGATATTTTTTTTCTTATTTCTGGAAAGAAAAGATCTAAAATAACACAAATTTGTCAATTTTTAAATTCTTAAGCACCTACATTGTCAAAAAAAGAAATAATCCCAATAAACTGTTAATTTAGGCCGGCACTGATATCTGATATTAACATTGCTATTATGGCTGATAACCAATATTACAGATATTGATATATTTCACTATCGTCTTGACGCTTCAGGATTTATTAAAAACTCCTTTACAGAATAATAATCAGAAAAAGTGAAATATGCACAACAAGCAGTTGCGTCGTGTTTATAATCACAGATTTAAAAACCATTTTTTATTTTTCTGTTGCAGCTTTGAATAACTTTGAAATGTGTAAATGGAGAACTGCAACGTTGTCCCGGACCAGTTAACAGGTTTAGTACCTCTGCTGTTAACTAAACAACAGCTTGCATGATAAGTCTCTTAAAGCAACACGCGTTCACACCCACATCAGGTAACACTCTGACTCATGTGTTCCTGTTTAGGGGCGGAGACAACGGAGGAACAAAGAAACATTAGTCTTCCACCGTTGATCCGTTGTTCCCTCTCTCTCTCTCTCTCTCCGTCTTTGCCTCCAGGATCTCCGGAAAGCTGCTCACCTGTGCAGTTAAAGGATGCAGAGACGGAAGCGGAGCGGGCCGCTATAAACCGGAGCTGCCGCCCAACTGGCTGTCAGGTGTGCCTCCGCACGGCATTCCTGGATGATATTCCACAAGCAGCAGACGGCGGCTCGGCTGTCATAAAAACACCTGTTGCTACGGCGACGTGCGGCTCCAACACACAAGGTTCACCACAAAAGCCCGTCTGTTTATATTTGTGAGTGGATTTAAAGAGGTAGCATTTACATAAAATCCACTTTTTTTAGCTTTACATCAAGTTATAATGCAACAAACACAAACCAGGAGTGTTGTTTGGATTCCTTCATGCATGCTTGAGAAATCCTTTAATCTCCATGGCAAACATTCAGCTGAGCTAAAGGCCTGGTCGGACCTAGCTCCACCTACTAAATGCAGCTCCTCCCCAAATCAGCTACTTCAGACTAGCCAGTAGCAATTAGCAAAAATCTGATCCATCTGCAGAGCTCATTATAGAAGCTACTTCTCAGTGAACTCCAACTCCAGTCCATTTGTCCAGAAAGTCCAGTTTGTTTGAGAGGAGTGAATGTGCAATTGAACCAAAGAAGCTAACTCTGATCCGTCTACAAACCTCAGTCTGGGTTTGGTTGAAGTGAACTCGGCTGCGGTTTGAATGTAAATGTGAACGCCAAGTGGACCATAAACTGCTCCAAAAACAGGAAGTGGATTATAACACCGGGCATTCTGGGCTTGGCCTAGCGCTAACGCCAGAAATGGCTTATGGTCTTTAGCAAAAGACAAAAGAGAAATCCTAAAACTGCTAAAATCTGACACTACTCCATTTTTGTTTACATTTTGTTAAGTTGTTAAGCTGTGCTCGCTAGCTGCGTTTCCATTGTCCACAGATTTGAACAATTTGACATTTCAAAAATAATTTCCTTAATGGAAACACACCAATTTAAAAAAAACTCTCGTCTTCTGATAAAACGTTTTGGCGTGAGGATGAGGTAGTTATATCAGCTGTATCCATATTAGTATATTTCGCAAACAAAAAAAGTGTTGCAACGGCAACACTTTTTTTTTGCATCACGTCACATGATCAACAACAGGATGTTACTATTGACAGAAACGTCAAAGAAGTCGACAACAGGAAGTAGTAGGATGATGGAGAAACATGGTTTTTACTGACTTGTAACCTTAATCTGTAGCAGTAGAGTTGAAAAAGTAGAGAAATATGCTGGTAAAAAAAAATTCCTTCAAGTTATTTCCACAGTAAATAACTGTGGAAGTAGTTATTTCCACAGGTGTGACGATATTATCAGGTTTAAGGTGTAAAAGTTGCTGTTTGTCCTTTGACTCACCTGGACAAAAGCAGGTAAAAGCCTAAACAGTGAGCAAGCTGGAGCTGTAATGTACAGGGGTCGGACTCTGCAACACAGCCGATAAATTAGAGCTCAGAAATGATGACAACAAATTGATTTTGACAGAGGGCCAGTTCGTTCTGTTCCCCTTCAGCCCACGTCTGCCTGGGCTGGACTGCATGACCAGGTGTGGGCGATCCTGGTCAGAGTGTGGATGTGGAGGTTGAAAAGGGCAGAAGAACAAGCTGTTTGCCCAGAGAAGAACTGCTGAACCACAGACTGGGTGAACTGTAAGGTGGCACGTTTAAAAGTTCTTCATAAATAATTTAAGCCTGAATCGACCAACGTAGGATTAGAAAACAATTTAGGGTGACCTAATATGCTTCCTTCAACAAGTGAGTGGCGATACGAAACATGTTCATTACACTTTTTGCACAAAATCATTCTTACAAAATGAGAGTCCTGCTTATTCCTGGCTATTTTGTGTTGTTTTTTTGGGGCGTCTTGTCTCTTTAAATCTAAATTACCCGATGCTGGCCACGCCCCCTAACTCAACATTCACACTCTCTGCAAACAGATACGCAATTATACGTTTCCACTTCTGGAAAAGCAGAAGTGGAGACTCCTGCACAACTAACAAGAATGCAGGAAATAGATTCTAAGTGGCAAGTCAACAGCAAAACATTTGTTCTCAAAACATCTTGTCTGCATTTAAGATAGAAATGAAGAATCTGGTAAATGTGGCAATTCTTTTACCCAATTAATTGATTAATTGAATAATGGATTACGAAAATTACATTAATTAAGGTAAATAAAATCAAGATGATCATATTTCTCATATAAAATAAGCTTAAGTGGTTAAATGAAAAATCTGCAGAACATGTTAATGTTTTATCTGATTAATTGATAATCGTCAGAATAATCAATTACTAATATACAAATACTTAATAGCTGCAGCCTTACATCAATTAAGGTAAATAAAAAGTAAGGTTAATGTATTCATAGCATTCTACAAAATAAGTTTAAGTGGTTTAATGAAAAATCTGGCTATGTTAATCTGATGATTAATCGATTAATCGTCAGAATAATTGTAAATAAAATTAATGTTAAATCTTGCTGATAAGGAGTTTGTTAAGAAACCCTACTGAGTAAAACCAGAATCACATTTAAAAGAAAACATTAATCATGAGTCACACAGCTGCTGCTGCAGAAAAGTGAGAAACCAAGTCAACATGACGTAACATTTGAATAAGGAAACACATCTGGTCCTTTAGTTGTGGGATGTGACCTAATCACAGACAAAGTAGAAAGAAAAAGAACAAAACAGTGTAAACCACAGAAATTTGCATGCAGTGTTAGCAGCCAGTTGTATTTGTTTAAAGGTTTTTACAGCAGAAGGAAAAATGCTGGTTAATATCTAGTATCTATAAAACACATTCCAATGCAAAAATAACACAAACTAACCAGGATTTTCACCAAAAAATACAGAAATGAAAGCTAATATCAATAAAACTCCAAAAACATAATATTTTACCAAGAAGTTTTGGTCTAGTTTTTACTGAAAATACTTTAGTTTACATGAAATAAGACAAAACTAACTTACAAGTAACTGTTCTGCAAGACAGAGGAGATTGTTTTAAGTCAATAATTCCCTATTATCGATGAAAAAGTTCTAGTTTCACTTTTAGATTATTTCACCTATGACATAAAATTGAAATAATTTGCCAGAACATTTTCATCAATATTAGAGAATTATTGACTGAAAACAATTGCCTGTATCTTGCTGAAAGGTTACCTGCAAGTTAGTTTTGTCTTATTTCATGTGAACTAAAGTATTTTCAGTAGAAACTAGACCAAAAACACTTGGTAAGAGTTTGTGTTTTTGCAGTGTATTGAAATAATTTGTAGCATGAAAGAGCCAAAGTTTTGAAGTAAGTATTTATTTTAGTCTGAAATAAAAGCTAAAATCTGAAAATCAAACACTTTATAGCAGCATTTCCACTTTTAGGAGCAAAATCTACATGCAAAATGTTTTGTGTAGCAGTCAATAATTCCTTAATATTTATGAAAAAGTTCTAGTTCCACTTTTAGATTATTTTACTTACAACGATACATTTTTCCCGCATTATAAGTGAAGCAATCTAAAAGTGCAACTACTACTACTCTTTACAAATATTTTTGAATTATTACTTTAAACAAGCTTGTGTATCGTGCTGAAATGCTACTTGTAAGTTAGTTTTGTGCTTCTTCAAAAGTACTAAAAAACATGCAGTAGAAACTAGACAAAAGTAATAATTTGTGTTTTTGCAGTGAGGATTATAATCTCAGCGTAGAAAAGCGGTGAAGCCCTGTGGCCTTGATTTGGCTTGTTGGTGTTTGTGAGTACGCTCTGTGGGCAGCGCAGGTCAGACAGAGCAGGTAACTGATTACCCAGTCCGGTCGAACCGGGTCTGCGTGCGGGAAGAGGAGGGGACGGCGCCGGGGAGGAGCAGCTCTCTATCCTCATTAGTCCGACTCCCCGAAGCGTTCATCCCCAAACTTTACACCCTGACCGTGAATGCCAGGGATTTGACGACGCATTGTTGCACCCAGAGCCGCCTTTTGTTCCCGCTAAGACTCAAGAAAAACAAACAGGCTTCCTTAAGAGGGGGAATATTCTGCACTTAGGACGACAAGAGGTTTCAAATAACAGCAAACTCACTGCAAAAACGCAAAATCTGACCAAGTATTTTTGTTTATTTTCTTGAATTAAGACAAAACTAACTTAAAAGTAACTTTTCAGCAAGATATAGCAGCTTATTTTAAGTCAGTATTTCATTAATATTGATGAAAAAGTTCTAGTTTCACTTATAACAAGACATTTTTCCCATGTCATTAGTGAAATAATCTGCCAGTGGAACTAGAACTGGGTTGCCAGGTAACGGCCTGGGCTGGGCTGGGGTTGCTAGGTAACCGCACAGTGGAATATTCTACTACTGAAATGTTTTATTATGCAATTACTGAGCTAAACTTATAAGTTAGTTTAGTGTCCTAAGATATTTCCACTAGAAACTAGACTAAAAATTAAAGATACTAGGGAAGATTTTGTGTTTTTTTCATTAATAAATAGTCTTTTCGTACTCAGACATTTTTCATGTATATTTTGTTTTTAAAATGGAAAAACTTTCTACACAGTGTTTAATTGTGGGATTTTTTTCTTTTGTTTAAGACTATTTTTTTAATAAAATTAATACTTCAAAATTTTCTGTCTTTCATGCTACAAATTACTTTGGTAAACTACAAAAATACAAATTCTTATTTTTGGTCTCGTTTTAGTGGAAATATCTTAGTGCACTTTAAATACAACAAAACTAACTTACAAATACCTTTTCAGCAAGTTTTAAGTCAATAATTCCTTAATATTGATGAAAAGGTTTTAGCTCCACTTACAGATTATTTCACTTTTGAAATGAGAAAAATGTCTTGTTATGAGTGAAATAATCTGCCAGTGAAACTAGCACTTTTACTTATGAATGTTAAGGATTTATTAACTGTAAACCAGATCGTATATCTTACTGAAAAGTTACTCATAAGTTAGTTTTGTCTTAATTCAAGTGAGCTAATGTGTTTGCACTAGATACTAGACCAGCATTTTACTTGATAAAATGTCAGGGCAAAATAAGATGTTAATTCAACCCTTTGATTTAGATGCAAACAACTAGAAATGGCCACTTAAGAAGACAAAGTAAATTAAGATTAGGATGCAAATTTTCTGGAGTAAAATTAGCTAAAATCCGTCGTTAAGCTCTGATAAAGCAGAGAGAGCTATTAATCTCTAAATTCCTGTTTCCAGCCCCACCGCCCTCCGAGTTAGCATCAAGCGGCCTAGAATGAGGAAGTGAGACTAAAGTACTGAGGTTAAAGGTGACCTTTGTTGTCATGGCAACCTCTTTTAGGTCAGTATCAGGGGGTCTTATCAGCGCTCGCTAAACTTCTTTCTGCCTGAAAGAGATCAATGCGAATCAACTTCACATTCCAGCTCTGTCTGTTCGTTCAGGTCTCCGGTTGAAACACCAGAAAACGGAGAGAAACCGTCGTTTGGCCGGTTGAGTCCGTTCCCTGGCGGATCCGGGATGATCCGAGCTTCAGCTGCTGTCTGTGCCGTGTCTGTTGTGCATTTCAGCACGGCAAGGAATTTCCCGTTTTCAGATCAATAAAACCCAACCTGACAACCACGGCAGCTTGTAGCGCTACAGCTGGGGCTGCGCTTGCGAATACAACCTCACTACTTCTGCTGCAGGTCATAAAACACAAAATACTTCCTTCTGCCTCGTTCCTCGTTATTAAACCCTGCAGTCAGAGCTGACCCAAAGCATAAGCAAGCTTTGCAACTGCTTGAATTTACACACCGCAGTTTAGAAAAGTTTCAGTTTCACACAGTTTGATATGGGTCATATGGGCAGATGCCCAGGGCGGTAGAACATAGAGGGCGCCCAAGAAACAGAATATAAAATTCTGGCTGAAATGATTAAACAAATTAATTGTAATTAATCTATTATTAAATAAATCTATTATTTCATCAAAATCGGTTATTTCATTTAATAGAAAACGATTATTTTGAATCGATTATTGAAATAATCTCACACACGTTCACTCAGTACGTATTCTGGCGCTCAACTCTGGCTGTCCTGCGCTTGTATGGAAAGCCAGGAGGGCCAAAAAACACAAAACATTTCAAGTGTCTTTCACACACAAAGTAAGTATTTTAATGTGCAAACACAACAGTTGTTTTTCATCTAATCTATTCATTATTTTGAACGTAGTAATCCCAACCAGCAAATCAACATGGAAACAAGTAGCAGAAATTACCAATGTTAAGATTTAAGAAACAAAAGTTTGACATAGTTCAATTTTGTAGCCTAAGAATATGTGGTTAAGCACACAAATACTTTTACTTTTTGTACTTCACATCATACAAGTTCCATGATTAACAACAAGATGTTGCTACTGCTGGAAACGACGAAGACAACAACAGGAAGTGGAAGGAGGACGATGGCACAGCATGGTTTTAATTACTTATTACGTGAACAAACTTATTCATGTTTGATTTTAGTTTCTTATTCAATGGAAACACCAAAATGACAAAATTGTGTTTTTTTTTCACATTAGCGGAATGACATCAACAAATGCTTTGCGCAGATTTGTAATAGAAGCGCAGCTTATCATTTAATCAACCGAGTGTATTTGTGTAGTACATTTCAGCAACTATAGAGGCAAGCTTTACATCAAAAAAATAACATACAATCAACTACTGAGAAACCGGAGACAGACATTGCATTTTGACAATTATCATCAAAACCATCAATACACGTTAAATATGTTAGTCAGCGATTCATTTATGGACAAAAGTTTTACACACTTTTGTAATGGAAACGTGGTTTATGTAATCTCTAATAGTTTTATATTTGATTTGTAGAGATAAGCCCAGTCTTAGCCAGCATTCCTTGGTGGGACCTATATGGTATAAATAAGGGCAAACATTATGGGTCCCAAAGGGTTTTGTCCCCGATTTCCACACTGCAAAAACACAGTGGGGAAATCTGTGTTTTTCCACAAATTGCTAAAATACTTACCAAGTATTTTTAGCCTACTGTCTAGTGTAACTATGTCAGTACACTTGAAATAAGACAAACTAACTCATAAGTAATTTTTTACCAATAAATGGAGGTAAATAATTCCTTAATCTTGATGAAAAAGTTCTAGTTTCATCGGCAGAAAAGTTAACTTACAACATGGAAAAAATGTCACGTTATAAATGAAATAACCTGCCAATGGAACTAGAATCGGGTTGCTAGGTTACGGGCTGGGCTTGCCTGGGGTTGCTAGGTAACAGCTCAGTGGAATATTCTGCCAGTGGAACTAGTACTTTTCAACATTAAGGAATTATTTACTTAAAACAAGCTCCTATATTTGACTAAAAAAGTGACCTGTAAGTTAGTTTTGTCTTATTTTAAGATATTTGAACTAGAAACTAGACCAGCAATCCTGGGTAGGATTTTGTGTTTTTGCAGTGCAGGGTGGGTTTACTGAGATATCTGGGCAAATCCATATTGTTTTGCCCTCATTTATCCTATATGGGGCCCACCTAGGAATGCTGGCTGGGATGCTACGCCACTAGCATGTTGTTTTCCGTAGCATTTTTCCCGGCCTAAACGCAGAACTTCACTTTTTCCTTGGTTTTATCCAAAAACGTCAAACTGGTGTGTGAATCTGGACTAAAAACCCAAAGTAGGTGTTTTATTTATCCAGTAAGGAAGGAGGGAACCTGCAGCTGTGATGCTGGTAGAGTTATTCATGCCCACTCTCACTGATTCCTCTGCTTCAGATGAAATACTCCACATGCTTGAAAGTGTATAAAACAAAGCTCCAGCCTCTGTGTTCTTGCTGCCCCCACCCACTGAAACTCACCTTCCCTTATCAGTGTGCGCTCCTGCCAACCCCCACCCACACCACCTGTAGCGCCAGGCCACATCGCCACGGTTACTGATTAACCAGGACTTCCTTTTATCCAGGCCAGACGCCCCCGAGGTCACTGCCCGACCCACAGCGCTCGGCTTCAGGCGCAGCGCCGCCGCCGACCTGATGGCGATGGCCACAAAAAACGCTCTTTTCTAAAAAATAAAAACAATCTTAATTCAATGACACTAATTTACTAGTTTTAGTATTTTTTGTTTTTACTGCACCGTGTGAGACTAAAGTGTCTGCTGCTGTTTAATATCATAATTATACAAGATTAAATTCACAATATTATAAGAATAAGATTAAAGTCATGACATTTTGAGGTTAATGTGTTAGAACTAAAAAAATAAAGTCAAAATTATGATTCTAAATTTATTTTACGAGGAGCTGTATTAGAATGAAGTTGAAATAACACGAGAAAAAAGTAACAATACAGGAATAAAGTCATAATATTTTGAGATTTAAATCATTATTATGAAAATAAAGTCGTACCAGTATAAAGTCAAAATAATGCAAGGATATATTTGAAAAAAAATATCTATATCTATCTAGGTAGATATATATATATATATATATATATATATATATATATATATATATATATATATATATCGATATCACAAAGTAGGACAGCGTATCACGACCAAATTAAGAGAAAAATTAGAAAGAAAATTACAAAAATAAAATCATAAAATTACAAAAATAAAATCATAAAATTACAAGATTAACGTCAAAATAATATGAGAATAGTTCAGAATATTAAGAATAAACTTGTACGACAAAGTCATGATATTATGAGAAGTCATATGTAAATAAATTTGAAATAACACGGGAAAATGTCGTAATAAGATGAGAATAAAGCCAAAATAATAACAAAATGAGTCAGAATATTTTGAGATTAAAGGAGAATAGAAAATATAAGTCAAAATGAATAACAAAATGAGTCAGAATATTTTGAGATTAAAGTCATAATATTAGGAGAATAAACCCGTACAAGAATAAATTTATCCTACTTTAATAAATCTTAAATTGCATGAGAAGAAAGTCAATATTTGGAGATCAAAGTCGAAATAATCTGAGAATAAAGTTGAAATAATAAGAGAAAAAGTCAGAATATTTTGACACTAAGGTCACAATATCGCCAGAAGTTGTACGTGAATAAAGTTGAAATATTATGACTCTTTTATTATCTTGATTTTATTCTCAAAATGTTTTATCTTCTTGTTATAAAGCTATAGGTCCACCCTTGAGTGCATAATTTGGTAAACCTTACAACCATTTCCTTTCTATGTGCCAATTTAGTCCAAAATAGCATTAACTTAGTGCACTATCTAGCTACAAGTACACTGTGAACAGTGTCCTTGCTGAAACTAAACTCAAGTACACTGAACAAATTGAACTTTTTGGTAATGGCGGCCGCTGAGTCAGAGACATGATGAGGTCGGCTGCAGCGGAGGCGGCGTGCGCCGCGCCGCGCCACATGAAAGCCCACATGCGGCGCAGTTAGCTGTGCAGCGACGCGCAACACGCCGCCCAGGATAAAAGGCCTTTCCTCCATTACTGCCGGCCGCTGCCACTGTCCAGTGAACTCCCGTTTGATCTTAATGAGGTCACGCAGGTATGGCTGCACACGCCATCTGATTCTGCTACCTTCACAATTTCAACTGATTCACTAAAGGAAGGAAAAGCAAACATCACTTCCTCCTCCTGCTCCAGCTGCACGCAACTCTGCTTCAGACTTCTCGTTGTGTTTCAGTCTGTAAGCGATGATGAAGAAATATGAAACATTTCAGAAGCTGACTGAAGCCAGAAGGTGTTTCTAACCAATCATTAATGTAACCAGATCCCGACAGGGGCGGCTCTATGCGTGGCTTAAGGGGGCCAAGCACTAAAACTGCAAGTTCATCGAAATTCATTGAATTCACTAAATAAACAATTGAAAACTATTTGTTTACCCAAAGAAAACACATTTATAAGTTTAGCACAAAAGCTGTTCAGTAGATATGTTTGTTAGATGATTAGCCTGTTTAGCGTAGCATAGCTTACACTGCAAAAACTTGTTTTTGACTTAGTTTCTATTGCAGATTTCTTAGTACACTTTAAATAAGATGAAATTAACCTATAAGTAACTTTTCAGGTGAATAAATATGAGCTTGTTTTAAGTCAGTAATTCCTTGATATTTATTTTAAAAAAGCACTAAATCTATTGGAAGATAAATTCACTTGCAACAAGATATTTTCTCATGTTTGGTCTGATGCAATAAACCAACAAATGAATTAATCACCACATAAACTGAACCAAACTCAATCATTTCCATTTGCGAAATTTATCGTTTTCTCTCTTTCTACCAAAAACTGGATAATAAACATTTTCAGTCTGGAGCATTTTTGAAGAACAATTTTGTTTACAGAGACTTCATAGTTAATTATATTTGGTTTTGTTTATTTATTTTTGATATTTAAAATGTCTTCCAGCTCCAGTGTTAAATGCTGATAAGACCTTAAAGTTTATTGATATTGTGAATGTGTTCTGGCATTATTCCATTACTGTTAGTTGAAAATGGTCTCAGAACAACAATATTATTGTTTATAACTTCTGAGGCAATTTGTTCTTGTTAGAAGCCTAGTGGCGATTAATCGGATTACATTTTTGATTTGAATTGCAGCACTACTTTTACTTAAATTCCTCAGTGTAAATTGGGAGTTGTTGTATCCCAGATGAGAAGTGGATAATTATGAAAAGGCTTTAGTGACGGACACCTGTGTATAACCTGTCCCATCACACTTGAGGCCTTTTCAGCAACACGGCATTAAATAAACTCCGACCCCTCCTCTTCTTCTTCCTCCTCTTCTTCTTCTTCTTCTAACGCCGTCGATCAAACATGGGAGGGTCTGGGAGGGTTACCATGAGGCTTCTAACTGATCCCACCAAAACCCATCAACTGTGGCCGGTGTCTCTGTCTGTTTGCTCAGTAGTAAACCCTAAGAGAGCCCCACCCCCAGCAGCTTACTCTCCACCGTAAACCCGCCCTGTTTTACGCACAATCTCCCAGCTGAGACTTTAAAAAATATAGAACAAGGCATCCAAAACGAACAGTTTGGAGACTTTAGAGTCCTGTTCTTTGCATGTGTGTGTGTGTGTGTGTGTGTGTGTGTGTGTGTGTGTGGGCCGAGATCCTCGGCAGTGACATATAGAGCCGCTGATGTTAGCTCAGTGCCAGGTGAGTCTGTGAACAAACACAGCGAACAATAGCTGCAGCCCATCTCCTCCTGTTAGCCCAGCGCACTCAAAGACACCCATTGTTCTGCTCACACAATCTGCATGCATGCATGCACGTGTGTGCGTGTGCGTGTGTGTGTGTGTTACACACTGAGGAGATACCCCCACTGTGTACAGGTAGCACATCAACACATCCACTGACTCATATGGACTCATATGCTGTTTAGCATTATTTAAGTGAATAATTTTTGAATGTCATCAGTGGTGAGAATACTTTTAGTAGTTTTTGCTAACTTTTGAAAACATTTAGCAGACTTAGCTAGATAAATCCTAAAGCGCTGATTTGTAAGCTTTCATTTAAATTAAGTTTGACATGATTTGAAGTTTTGGTTATTGACTCTTAAAGGGGCAGTACTGCGTGTTTTCCAGGATCACAGTGCCACTATGGCCCCATCAAGTAACTATGTTACCTTCAGTTATTATAAAAATGCTGCATATAACAAATATAACTCGTCAGGACTCTGGGTTTTCGGGTTGGCTTTGGTTTTCATTTTATTTAGCTTTATGTTTTAGTTCACTTTAGTTTAGTCCTTTTGACATTATTATTTGAGGTATTTAGTGTAATTAGAATTGTCTTATTGCTTTCCTTATTTTCAGACCTTTATAGTGGTTCTAGTTAGGTTTATTCTTTAGTTACCTTAGGTTTTTCTTATTTCAGCCTCCCTGCGGTGTTTCTAGTAATGTTTATTTCTTAATTTCATCACCGTAGGTTCAGTTATTCTTCCATGTCTGAGTCTATGTATATCTTCCTTTAGGTTATTTCTTAAGTCCTTCTATCTCGAGGGCAGAGCTACGTCCACCAAGGCGTTTCACAGCTGAATGGTTGCTGCGGAGATTAAATTATTTCTCAAACATGCATGAAAGAATCAAAGCAACACTCCAGGTATGTTTCAGTTGTGGGAATAACTAAATAACTAATAACTATAATAACATAACATGATGGAAAGCTGAAAAAAAGGTGATTTTACATAATACTGCCCCATTAAAAATTCTTCAAGTACACATTTATATTCATGCTCTTATTTTGAAGTCTGTTTATGCAGCAGTTCTGTTTCCTCTCCTCACCTTCCTTCTCTCTCTGTCTCTCTCTTTTTTCACTATTATGATTTCAAACAGGAAACATAAAGGAACAAAATAAAACAGTAGCGAACAAAATATAAACATAAATACAATCCTTATAGAATATAAAGATTATAATATTAAAATTAAATTGGTTCTCAAGGACTGTAGTCTTACAAGGGCAGATATAATTTGCATTAAAGTTACCATTAGCTTCTGCTAAATACTGTGGCTTTAGCGGTTAGCATTAGCAGAACTAATGTTTATAATTAGTTCTGTAGTGTTAGCATATGTAACTTTAGTGACCCTAACGTTTTAGTTAAACTTGGGCAACCAGGTTATCACAGCTTTTCATATTTTACATACCCTGCACTTATTAGATATTAACTATTTTATTTATATGTCAGATTTAATGTCAAAAACACTTTTTAAATGATGTATCAATTTATGATGTAAATTATGATTTATTATCACATTAGTCTGTCATTTTACCCAGGCTGTGAAGATAAGCAAATATTCACCACACAGTGCAATTAAAGCTCTGACCTAAATCCAAAATTTACACCTGTGGGAGGTTCTGACTGATAACCACAGTCAGAACCATCCCATAATCATAATAAATGCAATGACTAAGATCACCTGCAAAATGCAACACACCTCTGCTGTGACACAAACTCTAACTTTACGTACGGATCCCAGCACAGTATTTCGGGTTGAGTTCTGGACTTTGGCCCATTGCAACATCTTATTATCGCTGTGTTTTTTTGGCCATTCTGTTGTAGATTTGCTGCTACATTTGAGATAAATGCACCACTGTGGAGTCCAGTTTAGTTTAAGTTTTACCTTTCAGACACAGAAGCATTTAACTGAGCAATACTTCAGCTTGCAGACAGGTTCTCCAGCTTTTGTCTCAATATCGCTGCAGCATTGTGGTTTCTCCTGGCAACCTTTCCAAAAACAGAGCCAAAATTTGTCAGCTTTTTCTTCTGATTTTTACACATTAAATATTTAAATTAAATGCATTAAACCTCCTTGAGAGGGACTGGACATCCACTCTGGAGTTGCCCAGGGTGAGAGGCGTCAGGCAGGAGTGGGCATACTTGTTGCTCCCCATCTCGGCGCCTGTGCGTTGGGGTTTACCCCGTGAACGAGAGGGTAGCCTCCCTCTGCCTACGGGTGGGGGGACGGGTCCTGACTGTCGTTTGTGCTTACGGGCCAAACGACAGCTCAGATTACCGACCCTTTTTGGAGTCCTTAGAGGGGGTACTGGAGAGTGCTCCTCCTGGGGACTCCCTTGTTCTGCTGGGGGACTAGGAGGGGCGTGGTTGGGAGGAACGGCCCCCCCGATCTGAACTCAAGTGGTGTTCTGTTGTTGGACTTCTGTGCTCGTCATGGATTGTCCATAACAAACACCATGTTCAAGCATAAGGGTGTCCATATGTGCACTTGGCATCAGGACACGCTAGGCCGCAGTTCGATGATCGACTTTGTCATCGTTTCATCAGATCTGCGGCCGTATGTCTTGGACACTCGGGTGAAGAGAGGTGCGGAGCTCTGCACTGACCACTACCTGGTGGTGAGTTGGCTCTGCTGGTGGGGGAGGATGCCGGTCAGACCTGGCAGGCCCAAACGGGTTGTGAGTGTCTGCTGGGAACGTCTGGCAGAATCCCCTGTGAGACGGAGCTTTAACTCACATCTCCGGCAGAACTTCGAACACGTCCAGGGGGAGGTGAGGGACATGGAGTCTGAGTGGACCGTGTTCCGTGCCTCCATTGTCGAGGAGAGCCCTGTGGGGGGTTCTCCGGGAGTATGGGGTACCGGGCCCTTTGATACGGGTGCTGTACCGGACCGTCGTGATGAAGAGAGAGCTGAGCCAAAAAGCGAGGCTCTCGATTTACCGGTCCATCTATGTTCCCACCCTCATCTATGGTCATGAGCTTTGGGTCATGACCAAAAGAAAGAGATCGCGGATACAAGCGGCCGAAATGGGTTTTCTCCGTAGGGTGGCTGGGCTCTCCCTTAGAGAGAGAAGCTCAGTCATCCGGGAGGGACTCAGAGTAGAGCCGCTGCTCCTTCACATAGAGAGGGGCCAGTTGAGGTGGCTCGGGCATCTGGTCAGCCTCCCTGGTGAGGTGTTCCGGGCACGTCCCACCGGGAGGAGACCCCGGAGAAAACCCAGGACACGCTGGAGGGACTATGTCTCTCGGCTGGTCTGGGAACGCCTTGGGATTCCTCCGGAGGAGCTGGAAGAAGTGGCTGGGGAGAGGGAAGTCTGGGCCTCCCTTCTGAAGCTGCTACCCCGCGACCCGACCCCGGGTAAACGGAAGAAAATGGATGGAATTAAATCTGTTCTTGGTTGTTTGCATTTTTATCTGAAGTGTACAGTTGACATCAAGGTGAACATTTATGCCACTTTAAGATTGGATGGATTTTAAAATGTATTTTGACTATGATTGAATATTAGGACTACAGATTCAATTTTTTAAATGTTCTGAATATTATCAATTTTTTTCACAGCTTTTTTAAAGATAAAGAAAAAAAGAAAAGTATTTGGATTCAAAACGTAGGTATTTTTCAGAAATATATAAAAAGAGAAAAAAAAGTTAAGAAAAAGAAAATATATAGAAAAAGAAATGACACAAAAAAGAAAAGACAGAGTAAAAGAAAAGGAAGCAAAGATAAAAAATGAAAACAGAAAAGGAAAAGGGAAACAGAACGAGAGAGAGAGGAGGAAAGAATGAAAGAGCAAAAGAAACAAAAGGAAGAAACCAGTGAAATCCTACATCCGCTAAAATCTGGTGCTACTCCATTTTTGTTTACATTTCATGAAGAACAAAGTTGTGTTTAGTGTCTTCTTCAGACGTTTTTGTGTCATTTTGTTCAGTAGTTCTTGGTGCAGCGCCCCCACAGGCGAGAAAGGGAACAGGTTTTTAAAATTGTTTGGTTGGTTTGATATGGTGCAGTGTGAAACGAAACCATGGCAGGTGAAAATGTAACAAATGTTGCAACTTTTGTCCCCAATCAAAATGAATCTACTGGACTATCAGGAGTGAAAACAGGCTAAATATACAGTATGATTCTTAATTAGATAGATATTAGACCTGCTCACCAAACCTTATCCTTCTGATCTGCATGTTGAAAACACATCTGGTGTTTTTTTAAGGTTTGGGGTAATAAAACAATAAAACTTTTTGCGACGGACAGGTTTTTGTCTTGTTTGTAGCCGTCTAAGCAGACAAGGCGAACATCCTTGCTCCTCCTTAGCCGTTCTCCCTCCTCCCATCCAACATATTGTTCAAACACACCAGGTAAACAGCTGAGCGGCGCATGCGCATGTGTGTGAATTCAAGAGAAAAAGCATCACGGCAACAAAAAACAGGGAAAGAAAAAGTCAGGATTTACAGGCAGAGATAGCAGGGAAGAGACACAGAGGCCTTTGTCTGCCTTATCCTCTCCTCATAAGTGTCTCACATTTTAACCCCATGACTTCTTCACCTCTCAATCCCCCCCAATCAACCCCTTCACTTCCACACCCTGCCCCATTCATCCCTCCGCCCTACGCTCCATCCCAGTGCAAACACTTCTCTGCGCTGCGGGAACAAAGCACGGATGAATAATGGCAGTGAAATGTCACCGTTTCTTCATGGCGGCCGCCTCCTCCCCTTGGTCCCCGCCAGCGCCGAGCCCAAGGTTATCCATTAACCAGCCGCCGCAGCACCTGAACCTGAACAATGGGCAGAAACACGGAACAGGGAGAAGGGAGATGGAGGATAGAGGGAAAGAAAATGCTTTATCTTATTATTTGAACCCATTCAGGAATGCTGTGGAAAAGTTAACTCTGGGTATAGCAGCTCACTTCAGTCTAAGTTAGAGCAACGTTTTCTATAAACATGGACGCTTTCTGCGGCACAAAATCTCAATTTCTGACCAAAAAGATCAATTGAGGAAGAACATTTTTCGGTTAGTCTTCTAAAAATTTGGAGGAAATTTTTGTATTAAATTAAAATATACCTTTAACATGGAAGATTTACCCACCACTAGCTGGTGGCATTTGTAGCTAGCTAAATTTCTAGCTACAATAAGATCAGTAATAGGATTGAGAAATAAAGTCATTTATTATGGTTTGACTCAAAAAGTCTTCTAATATTTTGTAGGATAAGTTTAGACTAAATTAAAACATACCTATAACATGGAAAATATACACACTACCAGCAAGTAGCATTAATAGCTCACTAAATTTCTAGCTAAAATGTCTAATAAGATCAGTAATAGGCTTGAAGAAGCATTTTTTTCTGTGGTTTGTTTTGAAAATTTCAAATCAAATTAAAATATACCCTTAATATACATTTAATTTGTAAAATTTACACTCTTCTGGCTAGTAGCATCTGTAGCTAGCTAAATTTCTAAACAGTGTCTAGAAAGATCAGTAATTATATTTTTTTTTGTGGTTTGACTTTAAATTTTAGATGGAATTAAAATATTTTTAGTATACCCATGATGTGTAAAATTTACTAGCTGGTAACATTTCTGTAAATCACATGTGAACATCAAGTACCCCATGAAATATTCACGTGGTTCACACAAATCTTTACATGTGAACAATGTGAAACACATCAAAGCACATGTGTGATTTTGGAATGTTTCGTGGTAAAACCCCATGTGATTCACATGTTTTCACACGTGTACCACATTGTGTTTCACATATTTTGTGTGACACACATGTGAAAACGTGTAAAAACTTGGGAATCACATGGGGTTTAACCAAGAAGCATTCCAAAATCACACGTGTTTTTACATGTGTTGCACATCATGAAAAATGTGGTCCACACAAATTTTCACATGTAAACGATGTGGAACATATGTAAAAGCACATGTATGAGAGTGATTTTGAAACGTTTAAAGGTAAAAACCCATGTGATTCCCAAGTTTTCACATGAGTATCACGCGTATCGCATATCTAATATGTGATACACATATTTTACATATGTATCACATACATGTGATACACATAATATGTGAAACATGGGTACAACATGAGAAGGAGTACCACTACTCCTTCACATGGGTAACACATGTGAAATCCATGTGAAAACATGGCAATCACATGGGTTTTTACCATAAAATGTTCCAAAATCACACTTCTACATGTGCTTTTACATGCGTTTCACATATTCTATATGTGACACACATGTGCATACATAGGGTTCACATGTTTTTACCACAAAATGTTCCAAAGTATCAAGTATAACTGTGATTTTACATGTGAAAATTTGTCTGAACCACATGTGCAGTTTTAATGGTTTTCACATGTGACTTTCACTTGTGAATATTTTGTAAGGGCACCCGCCTTCAGATAAATTTTGAGCCTCGTTGTCGGTGAGCCGTCGGGTTGTTGATGAATATATTAATTTTTTTCACACTAAGTTCTTTCAGTCAGTCAAACTAAAAATAGCTCCTTATGAACCCTGGTTGTTTATTTGTTCTGCCCTGTAGTTTTTCCGCATTGAGCAATCAGAGAGCTTTTAGAGTTACGGCGGTTTGGTAGTGACCCGCCACGGTAACCAGAACCCTTCGGAGATCCTGACCTGCTCGCGTACGAAGGGGAGGCGTGGGAGAGGCGAGACGTCGACGAGTGGAGGGAGCGCGCTCGGTAAATAAGACGTTTGATTCATGCAGCGGATGTTTTGAAGGAAACAGACCTGAGGATGTAGCGGCACTAACTTTGGGTCTTTTCCCTCTCTGTTTTCAGGGGAGGAATGAACCGAACTGGACCCGTTCTGTTTGCCTTGCACTGGACCCTCACTGCATCTGGAGCAGGACACTTCCTCCATTGATGCACTTCATTTTACATCTTTCTCTGCATCCAACACGCACCAGCGCTCTCCCAGAGCCGCCGAGACATTTTTGTTTCTGTTTACACAAAATATCACTGAAAAGACGAGGAACCGCTTAAATCTGTTTGGATGTTAGCAGCGCAAAATTCTGTCACATTAAAGACATAATGACACCAATCCAGATATGGTTTATTTTTACCTCAATTTGATGAAAATATTCCTTGGCTTTCTGAGGGAAGGATATTAAAATTCTCAATAAAAAAATTCCAAACTACCTCTGCCTTGCCACTAGGGGGCAGTAACACTAAAAACATAGCTCAAAATAAAAAAAATTATAAAATGCCTAGTTTCACGAGTGTAACTTTTTCAGCCAAGAATATTAAAATGCTCAATAAAAAATTTCAAACTACCCTTTATCGGCCACTAGGAGGCAGTAACACTAAACATAAACTTCAAAATTCAAAATAAGAAAATGTCTGATTTTACAAACCACAAGAATGTAAATTGTTCAACCAGAAATATTGAAATATTCAATAAGAAATGCCGAATTACTAGTGACTGGCCGGGAGAGGTGATAACACTAAAAATTGTTCAAAATTCAAAAATAACAAAATGTCTAGGTTCACAAATGTAACTTTTCCAGTCAAGAATATTAAAATTCTCAATAAAAAAACCCTCAAATTACCCTTTACCTGCCACTAGGGGCAGTAACACTAAAAATAGTAGCTTGAAATTCAAAAATAAGAAAATGTCTGGAAAATTTGCCATTTCAATTTGCCAATTATAAAGTATTCCCCCGCCAACAACAAAAAAAAGTGTCCTCCTTTTCAGAAACCCAAATCTGGTCACCCTAGTGTCAGTATAACTAAAGGAAGGACGCTGATATGGAAAGTAATTTAAAAAAAACAAAAAACATGGCTGAGGAAAGGAAGGAAGTAGCAAAGACTGATGGAAATATGCAAATAGGTTAGCTATGATAAATGTTGCTAGATTAATTTAGATGGTGATTAGTTCATTTATTGGTTATTATCTACTTATTAAGGACCTGAAGGAAGGAAGCAACAATATAAGGACATTTAGAAGATAGCACGGAAAAACTATTATTATTTAACAAGCGTTGGATCAAAACCCGGATCTCAGCGCTTCTGGAGTTGCTTTTGAGTCGCGTGTTTTCTCTGATTTCTCAGCAGGAGAAGGGAAACTAGCTGCGGAAAGAAAAGTGAATGAATGGCGGTGTTATTTATTTGGTTTGGTTGACTGAAAAATTACCCACCATGTCGCTAATTTTGTCCCGTCTGAGCAGCAGACCCCAACAGGGAGAGTGTGTGTGTGTGTGTGTGTGTGTGAAAAGTGTAAGAAACCTTGTGTAAATGACTGATTTATGCGTATTATCTATTTATGGCATGTTTGTGGGAAATTGTGTGTGTAGCAGAATTTCAGCAGCCACGAGCGGAACTCTACGAGCGGAGCAGCTGCACTCTAAAATGGCTCAAGAAAAGTCTTTATATTTTTAAATACAGTAGATGAAATTTAGGCGCAGAAAAAGTTACTGGCATTATGTTGTAGGATTACATCCATCCATCCATTGTCTAATGGATGGATGGATAATAATGGATTGTCCCTAATGGGGTCAGGAGGGTTGCTGGTTCCTCTCCAGCTACGTTCTGGGTGAGAGGCGGGGTCACCCTGGACAGGTCGCCAGTCTGTCGCAGGGCAACACAGAGACATACAGGACACACAACCATTCACACACACACTCACACCAAGGGAGAATTTAGAGAGCCCAATTAACCTGACAGTCATGTTTTTGGACTGTGGGAGGAAGCTGGAGAACCTGGAGAGAACCCACCATGCACAGAGAGAACATGCAAACTCCATGCAGAAAGACCCCGGGCCGGGAATCGAACCCAGGACCTTCTTGCTGCAAGGCAACAGCTCTACCAACTGCACCACTGTGCAGCCCGTGGTAGGATTACAATAGTTTCAATGTGGCTTAGTTTCATTTCGTTGTGACTTTTTGTTTGTCTAATTCAGTTAATTTTAATATGTTCTTAGAGTGTGTTTTAATCAGTGATTATTAGTTAAATATTGTTTAGTTTTTGTGTAGTTCTTAGTTATAGTAGTGGTTTTAGTTTTTATAAAAATAGGTGAAACTATTGGGATTATCGATTGGTAATGAACAGTCAACACAACCATTTTCAAACAATTTATTCAATTATTGTTGAACAGCAACTTTTGTTCAACTTTTTTTAATTTAGGCTAATTAATAGATTAAAAAACAGGAAATGAAGAATATAAATTTGTTTTACTAAGTTTTATAAATGCACTATACAGATTAAGTTATAGTTTGTCCTCCACTAATTACTGTTTTTATTTATTTCACTTAACAAAAATGTTTTCTCAATTTCAGTTTTTGTTATTTTGGTTAGTTAACTTTAATAACCTTGAATGATGTTTCCATCAGTTAGTTTTAATTAGTTGCTAGCGCGTGTTTGCTAGATTTTATTAGCAATAGTAGTAGTTTAAAAAAATAAAAATAAAAATTAAGAGAATTCAAAAATATTATGATTATGTATACATCAAATGGAAATGAATATTCAACAGAAGATAAAATATAAAAAATAATAATTCGGTTATTGTTGATCAACCGAATGACTTGGGCATTTTCTCCTAACTTTTGGTGCTGCCATTTTGTGGACTAGCGTAGCGTAGCCGCCATGAGGACTATGGAGTGCTGTAACTTAACAAAATCTGACATAAAAAAAAATCCATTTCACATCAATTCAAAACGCTTATAAATAGATTTATAAAACACAAAAAATAAAAATATCTGTAATTTCAGTTTGTTTTAGTTGTATTACAGTTTCAGTTAGTTATCATTTTCCTCATTAGTAATAATTTTTTTTATTTCAGGTAATGAAAATGTTTTCTCAATTTAAATTTTTGTTACTTTGTTAGTTTTAGTTCACTGTAATAACCTTGAAATTTACAGGAGGTTGATTGACAGCATTAAGACCCGCCTCCTGGCTCTGATTGGTTGGGTTTTTATTTTTTCATCAGGAGCCGTGCATTTCTTACCAATAGTAGCAGTGGGAGGAACAAGAGATTGTTTTTATCAGATTATCCGTCTCAAAACAAAATGTCACAACATGGCGACAGCTTCAATAGAGGTCAGATTTTTTAAAATAAAAATTCCATACTTTAATAAGTTTTAATTAACCATCTTCACAAGCAAACAAAGGGTTTCATTTAGATTTGCTGGCCTCATTCAACTTCAAACAAAATCCAGAAGGAGGGAAAAAAAGGCAGCTGCTATTAAAGTCATAAACTGTTAATTTGAAAACGGCTGAATGATGGTCACTGTTGTCTTCTCTTTGTAAGAGTAAATGTAACATTTTATTATTGAAGATTGGTCACATGAGGACACAAAGACTAACAATACCTGTTGGCTTTACTTTACAAAAGTGAATTTACAAAACATCTTGGTTTTTATGTAAAAACAAGATGTTGCTCTCTATCGTGGATGAAAACACAAACTCATAGAAATAAAACCTCCAGTTGCATCTCGGTGTTGCCTGGAGCATCACCGATCTTTGAAGGGAAACCAGTTGGACCAGTTATTTCCCAGCTCTGCTCTGTTTGTTCTGAACCGGCGTTCTGCTCGCTGCTGCTTTAACCGGGCCAAACGCCGCAGTCGTTGGATTTAACTCCAGCTCAAACGGCACGACTACATCACAAGGTTCAATCATTCACATCAACATGACACTATCTGCAGAGAAAAGGGCAAAAACTGCAAAAACACAAAATCTCACCAAAGTAATTTTGGTCTAGTTTCTCGTGAAAATATCTTAGAATACTTGAAATTAACTTAAAAGTAACTTTGTTTTGTTTTTAGTAAATAATTTCTTAGAATTGATGAAAAAGTTCAAGTTCCATTGGCAGATTTAAACCATTGGAAAAATGTCTTGTACATTTATCTGTCTTAATGAAATAATACTTTTTCATTAATTCTAAGGAAAAATTGTCTTATTTAAAATTTACTAAGATATTTGTCACGTCCTCCCAACTCAACGCTTTACACTCATACGTGAAAATAACTGCAAAACAGATGCGCAATTATACAACCGTATATCTTTGAAAAGCAGAAGTGGGGCCTCCTGCACAACCACCAAAGATGCAACACGTGGTTTCTGGATGGTAAGCCAACAACAAAACACTTGTCTCTGAGCGGTAAAAAGGATCAGCTTAATTTATGATTTACAGGTCAATATTACCTTAATTGGACAGTGAATAAAGAAAACAAAACCCTGTAGTGCAAAAGGTTAGTCTAAAGCCTTGTGTGATGATATTTAGTTTCTGTCAAGATACATCTTGTTTATCTTTCAAGTGTTGACACTGAAAGGCCTGGAAATGCCTGATTTTATCTTGGTTATATGCTCGTTGACTAGAAACTTCATCCTGAATGAGATTACTGATCCAAACTGAGATTCAGAAGCAAGTAGGATTCAGCAAAAAGCATCTTTCATGACAGAAACACTTTTTCGTCTGATTGGTGTAAACTATGAGGTTTACACAGAAAGCAGGAAACATTTCAGTTTGGTTGAATGTTCTGGTATAAACCAGGTGAGGAAACTAAAATCCCAGCAGACCGTGCTAAAGAGACAAGATCTGCATCCTTCCATGGAGAACAGGTACATAAACACTCTGCACGAATATCAATCCACAAAACAAACATATGGATTTCCTTTAAAAAGGGAAGGAGAAATTTTGAGTCTGCCATATAAGACAGCAAAAGAGGCAAAAAGATGGGAAAGGGAAAAAGAAGTTATATGAGGTTAATGTTTGTATGAGTCATGCATAAGCACACCTTGCGAACACCATGAAAATCCTCACAAGTTCCTGGAAGGAATTAAAGAGGCTGACGTGAAACCAGGATGCAAGACTGCCCTGCAGGGCTGGCCCCACCCAAATGGTTCCCCAGGTCAGTGTGTTTTTACCCGCAGCATGTCTTAAGGACTGCCTCAACATGGAGGAAAGTCTCCTATTTTACCTGCAAGAGATTGGAATAAAAATTCATGCACTTTCTGACAATGTTTTTGTCTTTTAGCCATTGGTGGGCATGGCTAACTAAACAGTTGGCAGCGCTAACGCTAAAGTCATAGTCTTAAACATTAGCTTCTCTGATGTCAAGGTATTTAGTGGAAGCTATTGCTAACATACTAAATTCAACCATGTTGTCATTGACATCACGTGTGAATGACAAACCTGGGCACCGCTAACTAAAAACAAGCTGTGCTAACAATTCAACCATGTCTCATATTTTTATTGCACAACCAATCTGAGAAGTGGTGCTTCTGAAAGTGATTCACTTCCACTCACCGCTTCACTGTTACAGTTGTTGAGTTTTGCTAACTCGGTTAGCAAAACAGAGTTTTGGTCAGAAGACACAAAGGACATCAGTAGCTTTTAAACTGTTTACTGATGCATTCTGGGTAAGAATAAACATTAACTTCACCGCATCACATATGGAGGAGGTGAGGAGAGGAAACAGAACTTCTGCACAGTCACTCCAAAATAAGAGCATGAGCAAATGGCTATCTAATTAAAATATTCTTAACAGTCGATATTCAAAACTTTAACCCAGGAGTCAAAATTTTACAAGACAGCCAAGTAATTTAGTGCTTTAGAATTCATCAAAACTAATTTAAGGGAAGTTAAGTGTGCTAAACATTTTCAATATTTCAATGCTAAAGCGCTAATAAAGAAAAATAGCTCTGCAATTAGCGAAAGTGTGTCCACCCTGAATTTAGTCTATCAACTACATACTTTATGTTACTAACATTCAAATAAAATTGATTATAATAAAAACAATCAGTAAAAATCCAGTCTAATCCACTGACGCTCCCTCCTTGAGAAATTTTTATACTTTGACATTTGAATATCTCATTGTAGAGCACTAAATGTAAACACGCTGATTGGACTGAAGGATTTATTCAGTTTTTTATAAGTGAGTTGCCACAGCAACCAGCAGCAGACATTATAACATGTTTACGCTGATGACACTTTAATTTACACATAGCAGCATCCTCCTGAAATCAAGCTGTGGAGCTTTTTATTGAACCTTTTCAGTTACATTCACTCTGAATTGAAAGAAGACTAAATGACTTTCAGGTGGTTGTTGTGGAATGTTTTATTACACTACCACTTTAAATTTATAGCATTTTAAACTAGGATTATCTTAATTGTTTGTGATTGGTTGTAAAGAACAAATAATCTAAATAGGCAAATAAGGAACACAATTGCCACTGAGTATTTGGTAAAACTACATGTTCAGTTTGTACTACGGAGATAAATTTCTTATTTCAAAGTTAAAAAGATAAACAGAAAGGTTTTCCGAAGCCAGGAGGGGAAGTAGGAAAGTCATAGGGTTTCTCGCTAACCCTGACCTTAAGATCCAATAACTGCAGAAAGTTGCTGACTTCGTCTTCCTCAGCATTCGGTGTTCCCACTCTGTGATTTAACAAGCCTACCACTTATTAGCTGAATTGCAGTTGTTCCCTTTCCACTTTCCTAACAGCTGATCGTGGAATATTCTGGAGCGAGAACGGACTTATTGCACAGATGACATCCTGTCTCCATCTCTATCCACGTCTTGGATCCGATGATTGTCCGTTACTTTCGCCTTGAAGCCTGATTTACTGTATCTACGTCAAAAAACTGAGGACGGGTTGATCATGTTCAGGCACAAAAGTGTCTTTGAGTCATTAAATTGTGTCTGCTTGGCATTCCTGCAGCTTGACAAGTTGGAATCAAACTTGTTTGCTTTTTACCCATTTTCATTCGGTTTGCACTTTGAAGACTTGCTCTGTGATGTTCTCCCAGGATGCCCATAAATTCTCCAAATGTTTGAAAAGGTGTTTAATGTTTTCCACGTCCCAGGTTGCCCTTACCGCTGCTGTCGTCCCTCTGAGCTTCCTCCATGCTGATTTGATCTTTTTTTGGCCTTTTTACAGCTGCTCTTTGAATAAATCTACTCACCACCCTTACGGGAAGCACACAACTCAACATCACAACTGCACCTCTCATGCCTCCAAACCGAGCCTTTCCAAATCGGTCCTCACAGAACCTTCTAATTCAGGGTCAAGTTTAGAAAATCTCTCTCTCTCGCTCTCTCCTCCCGATGGCCTCTGCTACAAGCCGCGGTCCAACGAAGGTGATGCTAATTTTAAACCGTGAAAAGTGGCTTTGTTGACCCACAGGGAGTTAGATCTTGAGGAGAAAGATGTGGGGAGGAAATTTGTGGAGGAGAAAGGAAAGGAAAACAAAGAAATATTATTAAGAAATTAGGTTGTGTTTGCTAAATTACCACAACCAAACCTTTTGAACCTATAAAACATTAAGGGTGCAATCACACCAGCCATTATTGGTCCACGTTAATCAAACTCTAGTCCGTTTGTCTAAACGATGTAAAGCACTTTGAACTGCCGTGTCACAGAAAAATTTGTGATCCAAACAAATATGATTGATTGAATGATAACACGTCCAGTTAATTTGGGAAGGTGTTGACGTGTAATTGACCAAAAAAGCAAACTCTGGTCTTCCTAAAAACCTCGGTCTTGGTTCAGTTCAAGGGAACTCTGATGCAGTTTGAACCGAGATGTGAATGCAAGTGGACAGGAGAACCCTCCAAAAGCAGGAAGTGGACTACAGCTCAAAGCATTCTGAGTAAATACATTCAAAACAAACACTCTGGCAGAAGAAATGGCTTGTAGTCTTTTACAGAGACAAAGGAGAAATCCTACAACCGCTAAAATCTGACACTATTCCAATTTTGTTTCCATTTTGTGAAGAAGAAAGTTGCACTCGTGTCATTTTCTTCAGTGGTTCTTGGGGTAGAAGAACCACTTCTACACCAAGAAGAAGTGGTTCTTCTACACCAATTCTTTCCTGTGCAAGGAAGTGTTCCCTTCCTTTTCTGTGCAAGGAAGGGAACATGTTTCTCAAGTGGTTTGAATTGTTTGACACAGTGGCAGTGAAAATTTAACAATTGTTGCTGAATCAAACCGAGTCTACCGGACTATCAGGTGTGAAAATACTCTTAAAAGAAAAGAGATTCCTGAATCAGCTTCTAAAAATCTACTTTCATCTGAATCTAATTTTAGTCTGCCTCGTTTGAGATCCTTCAAGACATCTTTCTTTGCTGCCAGGGATATCTTTGAAAATCCTGACATGATTTAAGAATTCAACAAGTTGCAAAAGAGACTGAAAATGGAGCAAGAGAGGGTCTTTGAAAGGAGAGAAATTCCCTGGCCTGGGCCTGTATGCCGGCGGATGGGCGGCGTTCTCTCTGGCCCATGAAAGGTGTGATTGTCCGACAGTTTCCACGAGCCAGGAAAGTTCCCCCAGCAGCGGTCGACGGCCCCTCTATCTGCCAGGAACGGAGAGAAAGCCAGCGGGTATGTCAGATACCATCGTGGTACCGAACGAGGAGGAGGAAGAGCAATGGCGGGATGTAAAAAAGTGGCTTTTCAATGAGCGTTATAAATACTACAAAGGTACAGTCAAACACACACACACACATATTGGAGGACAGTGGAGCCTGAAATTAGCCTTGTGGACCTGGAGTGTCTGAATGAAAAGAAGGCCAGCTCTCAGCGTGTTTATTTTGACAGAGGGGAGCGAAGTGGGAGGGGCGATAAGTCTACAGAGGGACACAGAAATGAAGAAATGAGAAGGAAAGGAAGAAAGACCCCGAGAGGAGAAGATATTTTAGATTCAGACATTCCTCCACGTTCAAAAACAAAGTGCCAGTCTGGCCTGACAAATTGCTTTTCCCTTCTCTGTGTTTTTCAGGAGACTTGAACCGGCCAGGATGAGAAGTACAAATTCAGACTCCTCTGGCTTTGGGTTCATGAGTTGATGATTTTAGAGAAGATGGACGACATTAATAGCTATCAAAATCCAAGCATAAAAAATAACCAACAGTGAGCTCAAAGACGACTGTTGTATTAATTGGTATCTCTAAATTACCGAAAGGTGTGTGATTGACTGTCCGCATGGTCATTTGTCCCATGACAAATGGTTAGGTGACATATCCAAGATGTAATCAGTTCAGTGAACGCCAAAGATCGGCACCAGTTTCCCTGAGACCGTGCACTGCAAGGACCAGCAGGTAGAGACAGAGGACTGATGGATATATTCAGACCTGATAGGCTGGTAGACTCGGTTCGATTGGCGACCAACATTTTAACATTTGTTCCAAAGTTTTATTGTTTTACTATCCTAAACCTTAATAAAAAACAACCAATGTGTTTTCAATATGCAGACTGAAAGGAGAAGGTTTGATGAACAGGTCTAATATTTATCTAATTAAGAATACCACTGTACATTTTGGGTGCTTTCAAACCTGATTGTCCTGTAGATTCGGTTGGATTAGGGACCAAAAGTTGCAATATTTGTTACAATTTCAGCTGCCATGACTTGGTTTCACATTGCACTGAGTCATATCAACCAAACCATTTGAGAAACTTGTTCCCCTCCTTGCCTGTGGGGGCACTGCACCAAGAACTACTGGAAGAAAACGACACAAAAACTTCTGAAGAAGACACTGAGCACAACTTTCTTGTTCACAAAAGGCAAACCAAGGTAGAGAGGCATCAGATTTTAGATGTTGTAGGATTTGTCTTTTGTCTTTGGTAAAAGACCATGAACCATTTCTCCCGCTAGCGCTAGAATCTTCCACTTGTTTTGGTTGTATTTACCCAGAATTCCCTGCATCACAGTTCACTTCCTGCCTTTGGAATGGTCTCCGATTCGATTGGTATTCACATATGCCAAGGACAAGATTTGTAGGCGGACCAGAGATCACTTTATTTATTGATCCGCATCCAAGTTTATTATACATTCAAACCTCCAAAAACAAACTGGATTCTCTACGCA
Source organism: Gambusia affinis (assembly GCF_019740435.1). NCBI lineage: Eukaryota > Metazoa > Chordata > Actinopteri > Cyprinodontiformes > Poeciliidae > Gambusia > Gambusia affinis. The sequence goes on from NC_057873.1 coordinate 3,354,305, forward strand.
AACGAACCAGAGTTGGATTGAAGTCAGTCACACAGGGTTGGTGTGAATACAACCCTAAATGCATTTCTGGCAGGAAGTAGAGGGTACACCTCTTTTCAATTTTCGGGTTCTACATTCAAAAACACTTAACAGATAAATTGATACTGTCGTAATAAAACAAAGGTGAAACCTGGAGATGGTGCAACTCCTGATTCAGCTGCTTGTACAACCATCTATTACACCAATGACTCTTAGCAATCACATTTACTCTGGTTTGTTTGCTTCTTAGCGTGCCATTTCAATAAGGGTTTGGACTTTGACTGGGCCACTGGGCCTTCTGATATGTTTACTATCAATGTCATGTTACTCACCAGTCTATTGGACAAATGGATTCATGTTTGATTCTTGAATACTTCCTATAAGGCAGTGGTGTAGTCTATGTGATACATGAGATTTACATAAAACTACTTAAAATAACCAGGGATATGACTCAAGACACAGGTTTCTTTAGCATAATGATAAATCGTGCCGCATAATAGCATCATGAGCTACATTGATTGATAAAAATGCTTATATTATGATACGTTTTTCAGCCATACTGCTCAGCCTTAATGTTCCTGAATTCCCACAAACTATGTTCTGACTGGTCTTATGAATGAAAAAGGCTCCATTGAACTCCAGAAATAAATACAGCGCACTGTGCGAATGCAAATATATGGTATATGTCATGGCTGCAACCAGAGTAGGAAGTGGTCACAGCATACCTACTTCCAAAAATTAGACTCCAGCACAACTGCTAGGTGCCAACAGTTGGTTTGGAAAGTTTGGTTTTATCCAAACATTGCACCCTCCATTTTCTCCAACTATCCATTGGACATTACTCCAAATGTCTTCATTCTGGTTAATTCAAGAGCAAGGTGACTTTCTCACTGAAACATAACAAATAAGATCTGAAATGTGCCGTACAAAATGAAAAGAAACTCGTTAGGATGTACAGGAACAATACATCAAGGATCACAAGTGTCTCTTTGTGATGATAAACTCTTTCAAACCAACAGATTGAACTCTTCACAGCCTTTTTCTGATTTCCTACGGTGTCTGCAATGGACCAAACTGAGCAGCAGTGTGTTTTTTCAGACTTGCGCAAAAATAATCGCTGCTTGTCCGCATGAGCGTGAGAGGTTGTCAGCCTCTCCTCAAGGAGCCCCGTTCAACCACACACACACACACACACACACACATACACACACACATGTGAACAGAGTCTGGAGCCAGAGGACATAGTAGCACTCATTCATCCTCTGGCTGCAGCTGCCTCCCCCTCCATCCTTCTACCGCTGGTCGTCAAGCCTTTTTCATCCCTCCACCTTCCCACGTGTCCATTTTAGGTTCTGGGAAGGTACAAAAACAGTCTTTTGGATGAACAGTCGAGTTGGATGTGGTCTCATAACACCAATTTGCCCAGAGACACACAAGCACAAGCCAAACCCTCGTAATCTGTGTCCAATCTGTCGCCACAGAACTACCCTGGTGACTTTCTAGTTTCCAGCTGGAAGGACACATTCCTGCACCTCACCAAACAGTGATGAAGATGCATCGTGTTGTCAGAGTTTGGTCTACTGCAACCCAATCACTTTCACTGTTTTGACTGTTTCTCCTTGCTTTGATTTGTCTCCTTATCTGCCTTAAGTCGGCTGCAATCCAACTCTTGTTTGTCCAGAAAGATGGGAGGTGTGAACATGCACTTGAACTCTGATTTGAACCAAAAACATGAACTCTAGTCCACATACAAATCTCGATCTCGGCTTGGTTGAAGTGAACTCTAGCGCGGTTCAAATATACATGAGCACCAAGCAAACCAGACACTGCTCCAAAGCACAGGGCATTCTGGGTAAATACAACCAAAACAAACTCGCTAGGTTAGCACTAGTGGTAGAAATGACTCGTGGTCTTTTACGAAAGACGAAAGAGAAATCCTACAACCGCTAAAATCTGAAGTCACTCCAATTTTGTTTACATTTTGTGAAGAAGGATGTTCATGTCGTGTCTTTAGAGAATTTCGTGTCATTTCTATCAGTGGGTTTTGGTGCAGCGCCCCCACAGGTGAGGGGGTGAACAACTTTTTCATTTAGTTTAGACTGGTTGGCACAGCACAGTATGAAAGTGAACTGCACTAGTTGAAAATGTGACAAATGTTTCAATTTTGGTTTCTAATTGATCTCAGTGAAAACACCCTAAAACACCTTTTGTTAATTTTCTGTAACACAGTGGCTTAAAAGAGTAAGATTACATATGCATGGTCGTGTCAATCATCCTAAAACACTTAGTGTTTGTATCTTGTATCTAGTTTGACAACTGGATAACAAGACTAGGAAAAAGTTTTTATTAAAAAAAGACAGCAGGAGGGAGGGAAGGAGGTCAGTTATGCTAGCTTGACTTTGACTATCTTAACATGTGGATGTGCTGTGGAATTCGGTTCACTTAAAAAATTAAATAAAGACAAACCAACTCTGACGGATCAGAACCACCACTAGTGTTCAGACTTATCACTTATTAATAATCGCAAAATAAACATCAAGCTTGTAAACATAAAACTTTAACAGGCTGAATGTTCTGCTATTTGTGTGGGAAATTTGTTTGCGTGTTTTTTGGTGTTGATTTCTGAAACATTAGTGGCGCAACAAATCTGTAAGTAGCGCAGCCAAGAAAGAGAAAAAAAGGAGAAATTTGTGCAGTTTTGAGCTAATCTTTGACAGTTTTTTTGCGTTATTTTTCCCTTTGCTGTGGAGCATCTCTCTAAATTAATAACAGCCACATCTCTAGGTTTTACGTTAACATAACTGTTAATAGAAAAGTGTCTTTTTGCCCTCCAGCATTTTGAGCATGTGTGAAATTTCCACAACGTCTTTATTCACCAAACTAACTCTTTAATGAGTTGTCCTTTTTTTTTTCTTTTTTTTTACAATACTGTATGTCTTTTAAAAATGAAGTGACTCTATTATTTAAACTGCTGACTCCTTTAAGCAAAACCAAGGATTTCCCTGCGGAAGTGGTGCCACTGTTTGTTTGACGCTTGGCATTCAAAATTTTTCCATGTTTCCCTTTCACTTCATGGTTCATATAACTGAATTTATTATTGCCCTGAAGCAAATTCAGGTTGAATTTATGTTTATTGTCGTTATTAAAACCAAATCAATTTCCATGTCTCCAGGAAAACAAAAGTTTTCAGTCACATCTGAAACTGCGATGGGGGTGGTCTTTTCTCATGTGTGGCTGTTAATTTAAAGTCCCGGTAGCACAATGGGTAGGTGGAGGGCCACTAATCTGGCCCAGCTGGATGCTGCTGAGGTGTTTTACTGGATGTGAGTGTTTGTTGCTGTTAATTGGTCCTGGCTGGGGGGTGGCTGCGATTGGAGGCTGTGGAAAAACAAATGAGCTACAGTAACAAGTCAGTGAAAGTGAGTAGGACCTTCATTCCTCTGTAGCATGTTAACCAAAGGTCATCAGTCATCCATTGTCTTAGGAAGCTGATTGCGAAGGGGCTGGCTGTCATTTTAGATGTCTATGCAGTCTCTGCTGCTAAATGAATGTTAAAGAGAAATATACTGATTCTGCTTTTAATACACAGGATCTCTTTATGTAGATCCTTGAAGTATAGATTTTATTTCTGTTCAAGTAAAACCAACAAATTTTAAAACGATGACTACACACTTAATTACTTTAATTTACTTGATTTTACAAGTTAAGTTTAGCTACTTTCAAATTTAATGTAATAACTTATATTACTTAAGGCAGAATAAGTAGTTTTATTGTAGTAAATAAATCTTAATAATATTAGTATTCCTTCTAGACATGTCCTTTAAATACTTGAAGCATTTTTATTTTCTCTGTGGGTGGCACATTTTATCACTTTTTTGATACAACACACTTCACTTCAAGGGTGTGCAGCCTTATTTTTAAAATACACAAAATACAGGTTATAAAGTTTTTGTTTACTAATAAGATCCTGGCTGCTTACTCTTTTTGATTCCTTCTGTAAATACAACCAATTTTGTTGTAGAATTTGCGCCATAAATTTACAAGATAACTATTCTCACCAATAGATTTTTTAAATGTTAAATTAACTTGTCCAACATTTTAATATGAATCATGAAAAGTAAAGCAATTAAAGCATGTTTGCATGCAATTTAATACCCAAAAAATAATGTAAACATTTCACTGTGAACCAGAATTTCAAAACAAAAACAAGAATGAAATGATAAAACTTTTAAAAACAAGCAGAAACAACTACTGACCTGTTTTTGGTAGCAAAATGTGTAGCTTTCTCCCTGTCAAACCTACAGAAAAATACGTTATTAAAAAAACACATACACACTTTCACGGGCATAATGATGTAAACTTAACAGACACGTGTTTGTTTATAACAAGCACTTTTTACCATAAATGTCCATCTTTGAAATGCATTTTGTAAATGTTTGTGCTATAAATCAAAAACGTAATAATGTAGCTAACAAGCACAAGCTAACCGAACGGATTAGCTTGCGCCTGCTAGCAGCTAACAGTTAGCTGCTCTAGAGTTAGCATGTTTACTTAGCTTTTATGAGCTATTCTCGTGTATTAAATAATTACACGGACTCTATTAGACATAAATGATCGACTTCAAACAAAACAATAGAAAATAACGATTACCTGTAGTTAAAGCCTCCGATAAAATCCAGGAACGGCTACGTGTCTGATTCCTCCTTGCTAACAATGAGGCAGGAGTTTTTCTTCAAACACTTTTGACACAGAGTATAAAAAAATATTATTGTTTTTAGTTTAAAATCTGCTCCTTTTTGTTTGGTTCGCTTTGCTTTAAGTTTAATTTAAACTGATATAATAAGATTAGTTACCAACAATAGTAATGTGTTCAGACAGCAATCCTTCATTATTATGGAGATAATTCTATTTATTCCAATTATACTGATTTTTGTTAATTTATGGAATGCTGTTAATGTAAAACTGTACACAAGACAAATACAATTTGCTCATAATTCAATATTCCTTAAACAAGTAAGAAAATATATGAGCAATGCAATCAAAGACAAAAAGATCATTTTAAAATCTAAGTATATGGACATAAAAAGAAGTAAAATGCTCAGAAGCCACACCTGGTCTGGTGTTCTGTTTGTTCTGGTTCTGCTAGAGGTTTCTTCCTGTTAAAAGGGAGTTTTTCCTCTCCACTGTTGCCACATGGATGTTCAATATGAGGGACTACTCAGAAAGTTTATTTTTGATGTCAAATGTCAAATTGCGCCATCATATTGTGAATGGAAACAAAGCTAACGTAATCCTGATGTTCCAAGTTATCGTGTCACTAAATTCGCTTTACACAAAAAACATATAAGCAGATGCATGATGGGACGTCTTGAGTTTTCTTCATCCAACAATAACAGAGCGGCCATTTGCTTTTGTTGTCTTGGTCCAGTCCCATCTGTTTGATATTTTCCATCCGTTATGTTATGACATGAGAAGTATTCAGATCACATATTATATTTGCACACCCTGACACTGAGAGCAGTCATCTTAAATTACCTGTCCACCTGTTCCCGCCCACAGACAGGTGCATAAGGGGCTCCACACCTGTACAGACACCAGCTTCACATTCAATTGTTGACTTTTCTTTTGTTTTTGTCGCATTCAAGACCTTAATTCTGTACAAATAGTTAAATTCACAGCCTTCTGTTGCTAAATAATGTTTTTTTGTGACTCAGTTTTATCAATTAGTTGCAGCAGTTGCTGTGGAAATCCTTTTCTCACAGCGTATCTGCAGACTCAAACCTCCTGCTTTTGCCTCTCTGTTAATTTTATCTCCTCTCTATTGCAGGCCACGACTGCAGCTGTTATACTGCCGCTGCTTACATGTGTGTGTGCGTGTGTGTGTTTGTGGATCCAGCTGTACACACACAGCTAATGAACTAAGTTCCTGGATGCAGTTTTCACGGTGGTGTGACAGTCTCTGAGACTCTGGGCGATGGATTCGGTTTTACTACATCCTGATTTGAAGCTGCAAAGAAAAGTTACTACATTTTTAAATCTTATAGTTACAGTTATAGTTTCCACCTGGTCAGGAAATAAACAAATACAAATGTCAACCGGGTATGACATTAAAAAAACAAAAATATATCTGTCTAGTTTTTAGTGCAAATATCTTACCACACCTGAAGTCAAAACTAGATAACTTTTCTGCAAGATATCAAACAAGTCTTCGATATTAATTTAGAAAAGCATTACTGCCATTTTCTTTTCATTTATAGGAAGAAATAAGTTAAGGTTCTAAGTGAAAACTAATTTTTTCTTTTCAAGAATTGTTGGAAATTTTGCTGAAAAGTTACTTGTAAGTTATATTGCAAAAACACAAAACCTTACTAAGTATTTTTAGGCTAGTTTCTGATGCAAATATTTTAGTTCTCTTGAAATAAGACATAATTAACTAACAAGTAACTTTTCTGTAATAATTCCTTAACATTTATGAAAAAGTTGTAGTTCCACTGCCAGATTATTTAATTTATAACAAGATATTTTTATGTAAAATAATCAGAAGCACAACTTTTTTTAATCAATATTCAATAATTATTTAATTAAAACAACTGACAATCCAGTTCTAGATCCAGATTATTTCACTTATAATGTGGAATTATTTTTAGTGAAATAATCTGCAGTGGAACTAGGACTGCGTTGCTAGGTTACAGGTTGCGCTCGGCTGGGGTTGCTAGGTAACAGCGCAGTGGAACTAGAATTTTTCATTAATATTAAGGAATTACTGACTTAAACAAGCGCCTATATCTTGCTGAAGAGTTACTTGTAAGTTAGTTTCGTCTTAATCCAAATGTACAAAGATATTTACACTGAAAACACGACAAAAATACTCGGTAAGATTTTGTAATTTTGGACTGAAATAGCAGCAAGATAAAACTTTTAGTGCAGTTTATCCAGCTGAGTTCTGGCTTCATGGCACCAGAATAAAAATTTAAAAATTGGAGATTTGAAAAGAGTTCAGCTTCTCAGAGATGGGATTGTGTAGAGTAGTAGTATCTTACAGAGATATGAACTTAAAATACCTGATGTCTTACATTAAACAGAAAGACTGAAATATGTGTTTGTGCTGAAATCTGGACTCAGACCTGAACATTCAGAGCTACATAAAGACGGTTACAAAGTCGGCTTTCTATCACCTGAAGAACATCTCCAGGATTCGAGGACTAATGTCAGAAAGATCTAGAGAAACGTTTATCTTTAGCCGCACTGATTACTTCACAGGTCTGCCTAACAAATCAATCAGACACTTAAAATGCTGCTGGTATTTTATCGATCACTGAGCGGCGTAAAGGTCTGCTACTCTTCTATCAACCTTCCAGACCTGTCAGGTCTTCTGGTTCTGGTCTGATCTGCACCAACATAACCAGAACCAAACATGGAGAAGCAGAATTCAGTTTTTATGCACCATAAACAAACTTCCAGACTAAAAAACATCCGAAACACCGAGTTCCTTTAAATCAAGGCTAACCCGCCTAGAGCTGCTTTTTGATTAATAATAACTGGAACATTTATTAAGTCTAGACTTTTCATCACTCCTCTTTGTTCTGGCTTTGTTTTGTCATGTTAAATGAACTTAAGCTTGTTTTTAAATCGGCTAATTTGCATTTTATGAAATTCAGATTTCTTGACAAAACACAGCAAGATTTCAAACGGAGATTGAAATCTTGCTGTGTGCAGCAAACTACTCTGCTGCACACGAAGATCAGATCTGATTTGGTGTAAATATTTGCAGCAAATAGTCAGAGTGATGAGGATATTTAAAGACGTTTCTTTTCCTCTGTGAACCTAATCGCTGTATTAATATTTGATGTTATTTTGGGGGATTATTTAGTTTTCACTTCTCTCTCCAAAGACGCCGTTACTTAGCTGTTCTTGCACGATTCTTCATCATTTTATGTTTGCTTCAAATTTGGTTCAACATTTTTGCAAACCTGATTTAAAAAAAAAAAATTTGTTCTGGAAAGGTTTTGTTTACAGTTCTTTTGTTCATTTAACAGCAAATATCCAAATTTCTCAGGATTCTTTGGGGTCTAATTTTAAAATCACTTGCAAAAAATGCATATATTTAAACAAAAGTGGGGGACATTTTATAACCATTAGATAAAAGGAAAAGTCATTTCTGCTGCCAACATATGTGGAATTGTTTAATAAATCTAGAGTATAATTAAATATTAATTATTTTAGCCAATAAACATAAAATCCAAAGAATCATTGCTCCCTTGATAAACTAAGTTGGTCATTAAAAAAGGTTAATTTGCATTTGTGGAAACATTTCTGTTAATTTAATCTTTTATAATAATAATAATAATAATAATAATAATAATAATAATAATAATAATAATAATAATAATAATAATAATAATAATAATAATAATAATAGAGATGAAGCAATGATTTTCAATTTTCTTAGAGAACATTTAAAATGTCCAGATGAACTTTCACAACTTTTTTGTTGTTTTGGTAGAGAAATGAGCTTTATACTGATTTTCTAAAAGCTGCAGAATGTAACATTTATTACAATATATATTTTTAAAATATTTGTTGAAATGATCTATCTCCTCCACCTTCTTCCTGAGCCACTATTGTCATCTGAAGAAATGCACCAAAAACAACCAATCAGAGTCCGGAGGCGGGGCTTAGAGCTGTCAATGAATCTCATGTACGTCCTGCTAAGTGTGCTAATGACGAAGAAACAACTTACTGTACAGGAAAACAGTTTAGCAGCCGTCGTTGGCAGTCGTGCTAACTAGCATTAGCATTCATGACAGGGTATCAGAGAGCACAAGTTGATTGACAGCTCCAAAACCCGCCTCCTACCTCAGATTGGTTGTTTCAGGTCTTATAGAGACAGCACCAACAAGTATCTAAAATATGTTCTTCATAAAAGCTACATACTTTGCTTTAATGTAGAATTTTATTTTTGAATTTATCTGAAGTTTTTCAACACATCTTTAGAAGCAGAACTATTAAAGTCCTGTCGATTTCACCCATTCACAAGCGTTTCATTGACTTTACAAACTGAATGTATTTCTACATCACACACACGGAGAGGAATACCAATGAGCACGTTGTGGACAACGTGGGCTCCGTATCTGTTCCTGACGGCGTTCTGACATGCAGACTGAAGAATCAAACCTTTCACATTCCAGTCGGTGCCTCCTGACTCACAACCGACCCCTGGAATAAAATAATCAATTGGTTGTTCCCCTCAACTGTTCAATCATGCCAAAAGGACATAGCTTCTGCGAAGGCATATTGTTCCTCCGATTGGCTACTTTAGTCTATTCTTCCAACAAACTACTTTTCAAACATTGGATTTATGACATGCAGCCACCCACAAAGAGGTGTTTTCATTTGCACTTAATGGGATAATTGTTTATGAAGGTAAACCTTCATGAAAGCAAGTCATTAAAGTAGTAGCAGAGTAGCAAAGGTTCTGTATTACCAAGATTAATGGTTCATAAATTCTCTGGTTTTCAATTGTTGCCTGATCATTTAAAAGTAATTTAAAATGAACCTGGTGGCTTTAAAGGTGTTTATTTTTTGCACATTAGAGTAAATTGAAAATAAATATTTCCTATTTTTCCTCATTCGAACTGGCAGTAAATCAAAGCAAACTCATAAGTTTCCAAAGTCTGATTCATGGTCCTGCTTGAACATTAGCTAGGTTGATGAGAGTAAATGTTGACATTGATACAGGCAAAAAAACAGAGCAAATTTTATATAACAATTGTAAAGACAAAGAGCTTGAAAGAAAAAGAGGGAAAACAAGTATAAACAGGGATACACACTGCTAGCTATAAAGTTAGCTCTGTCAACCCTCGAGCCCAAATCATAAGTATTAGTCCTGCTAACGCTAAGGGATACCAACATGGTGTTTAGCAAAAGCTAATGCTAAAGTGCTGTAAAAACACATAATCTTCCTAAGTAAATTTTTTTGTCCAGATTCAATTGCAAATTTCTTAGTACAATTCAAGTAAGACAAAATTTGTAAAAAAGTGACTATTCAGCAAAAAATAGGAGTTTGTTTTAAATCAATTATTTCTTTATGTTGATGAAAAAGTTCTAGCTCAGTTGGTGCATCATTCCACTTATAGACATTTTTTCCTTGTTGTAACTGAAAGAATCTACCAGTGGAACTAGAACTATGTTGCTAGGTTACGAGCTAGGTTTAGCTGGGGTTGCTAGGTAACGGCTCTTGGAATGTTCTACCGGTGGGACTAGAACTTTTTTATTGATATTAAGGAATTATTGACTTAAAACAAGCTCCTATAGCTAACCAAAAAAGTTACTTGTAAGGTAGCTTTGCCTTAATTCAAGATGTTCCCACTAAAAACTAGACCAAAATTACTTGACGAGATTTTGTTTTTGCAGTGTACAAAATGTTAATTTTACAGTTTACACCCATTGTAATGTTAAAAGGTGTCCAACCACAAATTAGCAATGTATTTCTAACAAAAAGGCTGGTTTAATATGTACAATACAGGATTGTTTCAACTTACACTGCAAAAACACAACATTTTACCAAATAATTTTGCTCTAATATCTAGTGCAAATGTCTTAGTACACTTGAAATAAGACAAACTAACTTAAAAGTAGCTCTTCAGCAAGTCATAGGAGCTTGTCTTAAGCCTTGGACATGCCCTGTGTGTCTCTGTTTATGTGTCCAGATTATGTGTTGTACGGTCTGAGATTTACAGCAGGCTGTCACTTCAATTCAACTGCTGTTGTCCTAAAGTCTAGCCGGTAGCACACACAGGCAGTCCGACCCAACACATGCCTTCCAGATGTTGGCCAGCATTCCTGAAGGTCTCTTCACACTTCTGGGCCTTTTATGCCTCCTCACACCCTCCTGGTACCGTCACGGTCCACTTGTTGGTCGGCTAATTTACAGCAGCGATGGAGAAATGTGACACCTTTGACCTCTGTGTTTTCTGATCTGAAATTGTGGCGGTTTTTATGAGGGCAGTTGCCCAGGGCGGCATCAGAAAGGGGGCGAGGACAAACGGCAGCTCCATAGGAAATGAGTGGAGGGGGACTTTTCAAACTTTAAACAAAATGGCTTCCTTTTAGCCTTCCTGAATACAAAACCTCGGAAAACTGAGAAACTTCAGACTTATTTGGTTTGGGCATTAAAACATTTTTACATTGGCGGTTTTTGATATGGGCAGTTGCCCAGGGCGGCATCAGAAAGGGGCGGGTCACCTAAAAACAAGAAAATAAAATATATCTTATGAATCAGTTGTCCTAAGAGCAAGTTTGTTAATACTTGTATGCATGTGTAGCTGCTGTTTAGTACTTGGAGACGCCATTACATAGAAAACAAATTACAGCAATTTTACAGAATTTGAACCAGATGAAGCTAAAACTGTCACTTGATGAGTTTTGGGAAGAACAAGTTTATATACAAGTTTTTCCTTATAACTTAAATGCAAAATGTAGATTTTTTTCTTTCTTTCTTTGTTCTTTCTCCAAATGACCGTTTTTTAGTTAACGATTAACCAATTATTAAATCAATCGATAATCATTTCAATAATTGTTCAATCACAATTTATTTGATTAATCATTTCAAATGCAAAATGTTGTTATTTCTGTATAATTTTGGCTAAATTACCTTCTCTATAGGAAATGATTATTAAATTAGTTGATGATTATTTTCATAATAAATTAATCATAATTAGTTGGATTAATAATTTCAAATGCAAAATGTGTATATTTTTGTACAATTTTGGCTTAATTGGTGCTGTAAAAATGTTATTTTAGAAAATTGCCTTTTTTGATTAATTAAATTACTAAATTAGTTGATAATTTTTTTAAATGAAGTAATCCCGATTAATCTAATTAGTCATTTGAAATGCCAAATTTTGATATTTGTTGTACAGTTTTGGCTTAATTGGTACTCTTGGTATGTTATTTTGGAAAAAGGACGTGTTTGATTAATCCGTTGCTAAATTAGTTGATTACTTTCTAAATGAATTAATCCGATTTCTCCTTTCAGCCGTAATAGACAAACCGTTTATCAACTGAACACCGTCAACCAGACCTGTTATTTGCTTATTTATGACTCCATGTTTGCCATTATAATAGTAGTGGAGCGGTTAGAGATGATCTCTTTGATAATTCTGATAATTTACAGTAAACTGTGTGTAGCAAAAGGACTCTGGGAGCTTGTTTGGCCTGAGGTGAAGTACAGCGGTTGTTTGCTTTTGAATGATTGAGTGAGTTTACGGTGGAGATGCAGGAAGAGGAGCTGATCTCCTGGTTTATTTGATGAAACAAACAGCCGCGCACACTGGGGGGTTCCCCTTCGTTTCGGTTCCCTCTCCAAGCGCTTCATAAATACAACCTGAGGCCATCAGCGGGACAGGAGGCGGCCGTCGCAGATCTTCAGGATATCACGCCCTGCGTTTCCTCCTGCGCACGTCCAGTCATCCTGAAACAGGAGACGCAGGTGTTGCATATTAATCTGCGACATGACAGTTAGATCCGTATCTCCGTTCGTTCTTGGCAACAAGTCACACCTTCTTGGATGACATGAATTTTTATTTTCAGGAGAAAGGAAGACCATGTTGCGTGACAAAACCAGCTGGTGTTTTGTCGCAACGGCTGCGTTTCTGTTACAAATGTGCGCAAAGAGTTTGTCATATTCGAATGTTGGGAAAACACAATTTCGGCAATTGCTGTGCTTTCATTAAACAAGAAACGAAATTACAATCACAGGTGAGTAAGTTTGTTCACGTGACAAGGCATTAAAAATATGCAGCGCCATCAACCTCCAACTACTTCCTGTCATCTTCTTTGTGGCTTCCGCCAGTAGCTGTATTTCTATATTGACCATATAATTGCGCAGTTTGATATAGGAAAATAAATTCTTTTAATGGAAACAGCAATTTTGAAACAAAAACTTTTCTTGCTAAAAAGGTTTGGCGCTAGGATGATGTGGTAGGTTTTTTTAGTTTTTTTTTTTTTTTTGCCTTTATCAAAATTGGTTTATATTGCAACACAAAGACCTTTTATTATGTGAAAATCCATTAATATTAAAAAAACCCATTAATGTGTCATTAAAAACAATTTCTTCCAACTGCTTTCTGATGTCTTCTTTGTCATTTCTGCCTGTAGTAACATCCTGTTCATGATCATGTGACTTGTGGGATGCAAACAAAGTGTTTCCATTGCAGTTTTTGAACTAAAACAATGTTCATATGGCCAAAAACACCACCTCACTTTACTGCCAAAACCTTTTTATGGAAAAATCATTTTTTTTAACTGACATTTCTATGGAGCGAAATTATTTTTTGAAATTTCAATTGCTCAATTATATGGTCATTAGCTGTGTTTCCAATAACCATAAAAATTGCGCAAATTGAACTTCCGAAAATACGTTTGCTTAATGGAAATACAGCAATAAAAAAAACATGTTTTTCAATAAAAAGTTTGTGTTCGTAGAGTCAGATAATTTTTGGCCATATTGAATTTGGTTTATTTCACAAAACTGCAATGGAAACACTTTTATTTTTGCCTCACACGAGTCACATGATCAACAACACGATGCTACTACTGACAGAAACGACAAATAAGACGAGAACAGGAAGTAGGTGGAGCATGACGGCGCTGCGTGTTTTTTAATGACATCGTGTAAAAACTGTTATCATGTGTTACTTTAATTGTGTTTCTTATTTATCGGGAATGCCACAATTACAAAATTGTTTTGTTGTTTCTTTTCAACCTTAGCAGAATATTGACATATTTTTTGTGCAAATTAGCAATGGAAACCAGCTAATGATACTCAGAATTAAACATAACATAAACTTGAACAACTTTGCCTAATATCAAGGAGGATTTAGTCTTCTTTATTTCCTTTTATTTATTTTTTGAGCCAATGGTGGCGTTTAGATCGATACCCTCCACTAACGCACACAAACATACACGTGCACACACACAGACACACAAACCCAGCAGCAGGTTAAACGTAATCAGCCTCCTCTACTGCGTTCGTCTCCCAGGCCAGCAGTTTATCTCGGGCCTCTTTGCAACACCCACGGCTGCCGGAGCAAAGTCCAGCCGCTTATCGGAGCCTCCGTCAGACTGACTGGACGAATCCTCTCTGAGCTGCTCTGAATCCAAACCAACCTCCCGATCCGTTTCTCCTCATAACCTGCAGCCTTATCCACAACAAGAACAACTCGCCTGGTTTTATCCCATCCGCAGCTCTGCTAGCATTAGCATGTTTAGGATAAACTGTGTTTTAATTATATGAGAAGTCACATAGAGAAAGAGCCAGAGTTCTTACCAAGTACTTTAGGTCTATTTTCTAGTGCAAATATCTTAGCTCACTAAAATCAGACAAAACTAACTTTTAGGTAACTTTTCAAAAATATATAGGAGCTTGTTTTATATCATTAATTCCTTAATATTGATGAAAAAGTTTTAGTTGCACCGGCAGATTATTTTATAACACGGGGAAATTGTCTTGTCTTCTATATTTTGCTGAAATGTTAATTTTGTCTTAATTCAAGTGTACTGAGATATTTGCAGTAAACCAAAAATCAAAAATACTTGGTGAGATTTTGTGTTTTTGCATTATTTAAAGTTTAAACGTAGTTGAATATCTTTTTGTACCCAAAACTGGAAAAATGATCCTATAAAGTGTTTGACTCTGACATTTTTGACTACTTTGTTATTAAAATGAATACTTACTTAAACATGTTGGATATTTCATATTACTACACTGCAAAAACATAAAAATCCTACCAACTGCTTTTGATTTTTGGTCTATTTTCTAGAAGAAAAAACTTAACAGACATAAATAAGACAAAACTGACATATAAGCAACTTTTCAACAAAATATAGGAGCTTGTTTCAAGTCAGTAATTCCAGATTATTTCACGTATAACACGGGAAAATGCCTTGATATAGATTAAATAATCTGCAGGTGGAGCTTGAACATTTTTATCAATATTAAGGAATTATTCACTTAAAAGAAGGTTAGGTTAAACTTTATTAATCCTGCTCCCATATCTTGGAAAAAAATTACTTCTAAGTTAGTTTTGACTTATTTATAGTGTACTAAGAGAGTTGCGCTATAAACCACATTAAAATACTTGGTAATATTTTGTGTTTTTTACAGTGTAGTAGAGTAATTTGTGGTAAAATCTAAATGTTGCTGATTACAGTTGCTCTCGCTGATTTTGAGGCAGTTTTTCAGCATCTAAATGTTCAAACTTGGTAGAAACTGCAACCACATGTGTTTCTGCAGAGCATCGACTCGGGTTGTTTAAATAGAAATCCTGTTTTTAATGTTAAAACCATAAATAAAGTGCATCTTAACTGAAGCTAATTTAAAATTCATGACTTTTGTGCCAAAAGTGGTGCATATTTGCTGGTTCACAACGAACAGCTCATCCGTGTGATGTGGTTGTAAGATGAGACTCAGATTACCGGCCTGACTCGATGGCTGACTTACCTATCGCTTTCTCATTTAATCTATTTATTTTTCACAAGAAACAGAGAGTTTGTCCTGAGGGCTAAACTGAAAGCCTCTCCTTCTCTCCCTCCCTTCGCTCTCTCTTTCCTCAGGCTATGACAAGTATAAACAGTTTGTCCCGCTAACAGGATCCAGGATGCAGTGCCTCATTTGCATTGCACTCCTTAAAGCACGCCACCCTTTCTCTCTTTGTTCCTTAGTTTTCCTCCTTTATTTATGTTTTTTGGAGAAATTAATTCATCAAAGCAGCAACTGGAACTCCTGCAGAATGAAACTGTTCTTCATTTTGCAGTAAAGTCCAGTTTTTTGCATCTTCAGGTCTGCATGCTGGATTTCTGGTATCTGTCCTCCATAGAAAGGCCTTTAACAGAGCTGTTAACGTGTCTTTAACAGAGCACACACACTCATTTAACACGCTTCAAATCCTCCTTGATGATGACATACTAATCAGACAAACATCGTTTTAATCCTCACAAACTGTAATTTGTTTCCAATCGTATTTGTTTGCATGAATTAAAGCTAAATTTATCCAAGAACATCCAACCAAGTGATAGAAATCTTACAATGTATCTTTTTGTCTATTCTAGGGCAAATAACTTAGTACTCTTGAAATAAGACAAAACTAACTTAAAAGTAACTTTTTAGTGAGATTGAGAAGCTTCTTTTAAGTAAATAATTCCTTGGTATTTATGGAAGATTGTGTTCCAATTGATCAATTATTTCACTTTTAACAAGACATTTTTCTTGATGTTATAAAGAGAAATAATCTGCCAGTGAAACTAAAACATTTCAGCAATTTTAAGGTATTATTGACTTAAAACAAGCTCTTATATCTAGCTGAAAAGTTACTTGAAAGTCGATTTTGTCTTATTTCAAGTGTACTAAGAATTTTGCGCAAGAAATTAGACATGAAAATCCAAAACGCACTCAAAAAAGAAAAAGAAAACTGCTGCAACTGCAGAAAAATGGTAAAATGCAAAAGGAACAATGTTGCAAATAGCAAAAACAACAGCAAGTTGCAAACTTGGCGCCACAAAACTGCAGGGGGTCTAGGGGGAGTCGATCACCAAATCTTATGAACAAGACGAGATGTCATAGTTGGAGGAAGTAAGAAAACGTCATGTCTTTTTCAAACAGTATTTTAGAGCAGCGGTACATTTACGTCTGTAACATTACCAAACCCAGACGCCCCCTAGAGGTCAGGAGGACTTCCGTTTTGTGTTAGCAGTGTTTAAACTTTTCGCTGTTTTTGGCATTTTCTTTTTTGCTTCTATTTCCTGCAAGTGCAGCATTTTTCTGTTGCCTTTGTTTTCATGTTTTGGCGTTTGCATCATTCGTGTATTTGCTGTTTGTACCTTTCAGATGTTGCAAAAAGTAGTTGGATTTGCAAACTGTTGGACTCTGTGACCAGCCACGCACTGTTGCTAGCATGCTGACGTATTTTTCTCCATTTTATACATGCAGACAAAGCAGCAACAAAGAACTTTGCATGTTGAGGTACTTGAATGAGATACAATCCTTTAGAAGGTTAAATTCTGCATCTATCGATTTGTCTCATACTCACATGGCAGCCATATTGAACTCTGAGTTTGTTTAAAGCTTTCTTCAATCCACTTTAATCCACTCTGGTTGTCTAGAAAATCCAGTTTATTTGGGGAGTTGTGAATTCACAATTGGACAAAAACAATTATCTCTGGTCCGCCTACAAACCTCGGTCTGGGTTTGGTCGAAGTGAACTCTGGTGCATATTGAATGCATATGTGAACGCCAAGCAGACCGGAGACAGCTACAAAAGCAGGAACTGGACTACAGCACAGAGCCTTCTGGGTAAATACAACCAAAGCAAATGCCTTAGCCCAGTGTTTCCCAACCCCGGTCCTCAAGGCACACTGTCCTACATGTTTTAGAGGTTTCCCTGCTTTAATGTGCCTGATTCAACTGATTGCAGTTCAACAAACGCCTGTTAATCAGTCATTAATTGAAGAAGGAAGTTGTGTTTGGTGTCTTCTTCAGATGTTTTTGTGTCATTTCTGTCAGTGGTTCTTGGTGCAGCGCCCCCACAGGCAAAGAGGAGAACAGGTTTTTCAAAGTGTTTGGTATTTTTGACTCGGTTCAGTGAGGAAGAGAACCGCAGCAGCTGAAAACGTAACAAATGCTTCAGTTTTGGTCCTCAATCGAACCGAGTGTATCGGACTAGCAGGTGTGAAAAAGCCTAAGAGACCTTTTTATTTTCCAAGCCTGAGGTTTTTCTACTTATGAGTTGGAAATTTCAATTTCTGAATATGAAAGCAAAGCAGCCTCCAAAGCCAGTCAGTCACTCAGCCATTTAATTTTGTAGCAACAAAGAGCAAAAAAATAGTCATAGATCTGAAATATATTTGTTAATTTGACCAAAAAGTATAACAGAAATGGGAAATATCATTATCAAAATAGACAAGGTTATGTAATGAGGAGAGCTTATGGTTTCCTTTCCTTAATATTGGTGAAAAAGTGCTGGTTTCATTATTTCACTTATCGAGACATTTTTTCCATTTTATATTATTAGTGAAATAAGCATCATTATTATTATTGACTTAAAACAAGCTCCCATATCTTGATGAGAAGTCATTTGTAAGTTAGTTTTGTCTTAATTCAAGTGTGTTAACATATTTGTACAATAGACTAAACAAAACACTTGGTAAGATTCTGTGTTTTTGCAATGTGTTGTGTTTTACAAGCTAATTTTGTCTTAGCTTTTGCATGCAGTTTCATTTGATTTATTGGAAAAAGAATAAAGTAAACTAAATACAGAAGCTTTTATTTTTGTAAAAACTAAATTAACCTAAAAATTTAATGATTTTCCTTCCACTCTCCAGTAGTGGACTAGTTTGTGTTTCAAAACATCTAAACAAATGTGACAAGAAGGGTGAAAAAAACCCAAACAGATTTCTAAGAGAGTGGATTTATTTTATGATGTAAACAGTCAGTAATAGAAAAGTGCGATAAACACGGGTTTCCCCACAAACTAGAAGCTAAATCATATCTTTATTGTGGCCATCCAGACGTTTATCGGTGGCTCGTATCTGTTTTGCCAGATTCTCACGTTCAGAAAGTGGGTCAACCGTGGGTTACAGATTACAGGAGAGGCGGTTGAAACTGTTGCCGTTTCAAACCCCACACCGAGTTATTCCGTGTAAATAGTTTAATCTCCTTTCTCCCCGAGGACGGAGTCGGTCACGTCGGTCACACCTGGGCCGACCTCCGGTGTGTGTGAGGAACATAACAGGTAAGGCGCTGGTTTATCTTATCGAGCTAACCGCGCTAAAGCTAGCTGTGCGGAAGCTAGCTGTGGAAGCTAGGTGACGAACTGCGTCACCATGGTAACTGAAGACAAGTCACCATTTCCTGAGGTATAAGTTACATTTTTACGAAAATATTGTTATGCTTTGCTTCCAGGGAGACCTTACAGTAACTTTTAAATTGGATTGGTATTTACTGAAGTTTAAGACGTTTTAATGCTATTTGGTTGTTAGTTTGAAAATTAAGTGAAGGAAAACGCTGAAAAAATTTCGGGTTTATGAGTTTTCCAGGGATGATTTACCCAGTTTAAAGTATTTTTGTGCATGAATATTGAAGAAATGATGGAGTATAAAAAGATTGTTTGTCCATCCATCCATCCATTTTCTCTGTTTTAATCCATCCATATATAAATCTTTGTTTCCATCCATCTCTGCCTCAGTATAAATATGTGATGTAATTTGGGGATTTGTTGTTTAAAATGCGAAAATGCATCCAGATATTTCTGAAAAACTTACATTTTTGACATAAAAGCCTGTAGGAAACTCACAAATAATAATTTCGGTGTGATTAAAAAGAGTGAAGAAGAGGGGAGGGCAGAAAGAAGAGTTAAACTTTTCTTATTTTCAGACGGCGATGCTTTAATAATTGGGGGGGATTTAAACTGTATTTTAACAAGACAGAAAAAGAATCAGGCAGGATTTTAACGTAAACAAGACATCTCTTTTATTACAGAGAATCTCATTAATCAAGAAATAGGAGCTTGATTTGATTTTAGTCAATTATTCCTTAATATTGATGAAAATACTCTTTCCACTGGCTGATTAGTTCATGGGAAAATGGTCTTATTATAATGTAATCTGGCAGTGGAACTAGAACTTTATAATCAACACTTATATATTATTTACTTAAAAAAGCTCATATTTCTTGATGAAATGTTACTTGTAAATGATTTTTGCCTAACTCCATGTGTACTAATGTATTTGCACTAGAAACTAGACTAAAAATATTTGGTAAGATTTTGTGTTTTTCAGTGCTCTGACTCTGTCGTCTCCTATTTCTTTTAAACGACATCTAAAAATCCCAATAGCTGTTGATGTTTTACAGTTACAACCTTACAGAATTTAGTCTGGTTTTAATAAGGAATAAAGTAATTTTAAAATCTTGTTAAAACAAAAATTTGTGCTTCTGTTGAAACTTTGATTTTTTTTCCGTTTCCTTGAAATGTTGCATTCAGGGTAGATGAGTGTGCATGTGAATTTTTGTCAATTATCCACACTGAACAAACCAGAGTGGAGCTCCAGTTTAATTTGCTGTTAGTAATCAAATTAAGCTGGTCAAACCTAATTTATTTATGTTCCAATGTAAATAAATTACACTGACAACTTAATAAATGTATTTGAGTAAAATTAATTTGATTACAAATAAAATTTGTTTCCTTTTTTAGTGCCCCGCGTTAACATAAATAAAAGCTTGTAGCTGAATTTTAATTTTCAAATTGCTCCTGCTACGTTTGATACTGTTAAGAGATTCATTTAAAAACCAGTTTCAAAATGCAAAACTGCAACATTTAAAATTTTTTTTTGTAGATTTCTGCTCGGTTTTAACATCATCTGCCTCATTTTTCCTTTCCCTCTTTGTTTTTGTAGTTTCTTCTGTTAGTTTTATTTGTGCAGGGTCAGCAGGAAAGGTCGTCATTTTTCGGAAAACTCCGGTCTGACTCGGAAGCGAAGAGCTTTGAGTCTCTCAGCGGGATCTGAGCGTGTTTAGTCTGACATGTCGCACTCCACAGTCATTTGGTTTCAACAAGCTGCTGCTAAACGCAGCCAGACTGATTGACTGGACGCAAAAAAAAAAAAAAAAAGAAATCCTGCACATAAAAAGTTTTCATTTTAAAAAAGAAATTTAAAAAATGCACAATTTCTTCCCCACATTTTTGCCTTTTTTAATAAGAAAAATGAATCATTTTAATCACATGTAAAACCACCAACAACATCAACAAAAACAGAACAGAAAAACAAAAATATATATTATATCAGCACACTTTCAGAGTTCGTAAAGCAACATAGCTTAAATAGAAGACATTTCTGTTTGAAACTTAAACATCATGTGACCTGAAACTCCTGCAAAAAAAAAAACAAAAACAAAAAAAAAAATCCTTCAGCAGATTGATCTCTTGTCAGATCAGCAGGCGTTTGAAGAAAAGGCACGTTTTGGACGTCGGAGGGTCACTTGACACCCCCAGCCCCCGTTCCGACACAAGGAAGGCGTTGATGTAACACACACACACACACACACACACACACCAACACTCACGCTATCAGCTCACCTGGCCTGTGGGAGCTCCAGAGTGCAAAGTACTGTATGTAAATCCTCCTCTTAGTGCATCTCTCCCTCCGTTTTTCGGTAACTGTCTGTTCGCCACCATATTTACGGAACAACACGAACATCTTGGGCCATGAAAACAACCTTTTATACATATTTTAAAAGTCTTTTTCTTTTTCTTACCACAGTTGCTTTGTTTTATTCTATCAGGACTTTAAGTTTTGCAAAAAAAAAAATAAAATAAAAAATAAATTGCTGTAACGCTGAAATTACTGAAGCAGTAACCTGAAAATTGAGCTTTGGGTTGTAACCGGCGCGACTTCACTGAAAAAAAAGAGAACGGCGCTCCAGCTCAAAAAAACTGAGTTAATTTGTTTCACATCGAAATAAGCCTACTTTATTTACATTTGACAACTTAATGAACTCAATATATTTACTTGGATAAACTTAATTTGATTACTTGTAGCAAATTAACTCATTTTTTAAAAGTTGGATAACCCGCTTTCTTTTGTCAGTGCAAGATATATTAAAATTTATTCCCTTCATAAATAGACACAAATCTCATCCTCTCCCCCCTGCATGTTCCCTTTATTTACACTGTATACAGGTTTAATTTTCGCCCTGCGGACACAGAATCTGATGCAGTAACACAAAATCTTACCAAGTATTTTCATAGCGCAAACATCATTTGAAACAAGACAAAACTAACTTACAAGCAAATTTTCAGCAAGATATAGGCACTTGTTTTAATTCAGTAATTCAGTAATTTTATGAAAAAGCAGAGTATTCCACCGCACCGTCACCTAGCAACCCCAGCTAAACCCAACTCGTAACCTAGCAACGCAACGCCGTTCTAGTTCAACTGGCAGATTATTTCACATATAAAGAGACATTTTTCTCATGTAATAAGTGAAATAATCTGGAACTAGAACTAGGTTGCTAGGTAACGGTCTGGGTTTGACTGGGGTTGCTAGGTAACGATGCAGTGGAATATTCCACCAGTGGAACCAGAACTTTTTACTAATTGTTAAAAAATTGTTGACTAAATATAAGCTCCTATTTCATGCTTAAAATTTATTTGTAAGTTAGTTTTGTCTTATTTCAAGTATATTGAAATAAGACATATTTTACATATTTGCACTATAAACTAGAAAAAACAACAACTAAGTAGTAGGTAGTAAGATTTTGTGTTTTTGCAGTGTGGGGGTGCCACCCTAGAGCGGGCGCCACAAATAACTCTGCCCATAATGAAAGTAGTTAGCTGCATCTTCTTCATCGCTTCTCGTGTAACTACACAGTTTCCTTCTTTGAGAAAAGCAAACAGTTTGTTTTCAGTTCCTCGAAGAGCTTCAGTGTCCATTTTAGAAAGAGAGGCCTCCATCTTGGTTCACCATTTGCAGAAAGGTGTCTGTGTGGGTGTGTGTGTGTGTGTGTGTGTGTGTGTGTTTGTGTAAATATGTATGTGTGTTGTCCTTATTAGGAGGCGTTGAGCACCGAGCGGCTGCACAGCGTTTGGTAGTACGCTCCGGAGTCCATGGCGGCCGGGCTGGAGCTGTCGTAGATCTGCTTGACTCCCACCGGCGAGCTGCTGGCGTAGCTGTTGTAGGCCATGAACTGGTCCTGGTAGGACTTGAGGTCCATCTTCTGCTCGTTGGACATGAGGTTGGTGATGGAGAACGGGTGGTTGAAGTTGTAGTGGGGATCCAGCGACTTGAGTGGGTCGCTTTGTAGGTCCATGTGCGGCTGCATGGCACTGGGCAGCAGGTGGGAGCCGAGGGCCAAAGTTTGGGAGTGGAGGAGAGAGTTGGAGGTCGGGGAGGATCCAGAGAGGGACATGGAGGAGGAGGCGGAGGAGGCCGGCGGGCTGTGGAGGTGAGAGGAGGACAGTGGGGGGCAGTCCAGGGAGACCAGGGTGTTCCTCTGGTGTGGCTGGTCGTCAGAGGAGCTGGGGTGGGAGTTATCTGAGTGGGCGGACTCCGCTCCCTCCGAGCCGCCGGTCGGACTCCGATCCTCCCCCAGGCGGTCTCCCTTCCCCGACGCCCCCTCCTGGTTCTTGGCTCCCTTCTTGGCCGCCTTGTCCTCGATCTTGAAGCGCTTCTGGCGCCGCAGGTAGCAGCCGTTCTCGAACATGTTGCCGGACTGCGGGTGCAGAGTCCAGTAGGAGCCTTTGCCCGGCTTGTCCGGCGAGCGCGCCACCTTCACGAAGCAGTCGTTGAAGGACAGCGAGTGGCGGATGGAGTTCTGCCAGCGCTGCTGGTTCTCGCGATAGTAGGGGAACAAGTCCATGATCCACTGGTAGATCTCGTTCAGGGTGAGCATCTTGCTGCTGCTTTGCTGGATCGCCATGGTGATGAGGGAGATGTAGGAGTATGGCGGCTTGGCGTGGGTCAGGGAGCGCCGGTACGGCTTCGGCGGGATCTCCTTGGGTCCGGCCCGGCTTAGGGAGCCGGCGGAGGAATACCCCAGCTGGCTCATGGACTGGCTCATGTTTTGGTAGTGGGACAGGGAGCCCAGGGAGGCCGGGGCGGTGGAGCCCAGCGGGGTGAGGCTGCTGGAGGACAGGGAGGACGCCACCGGGGACAGAGACATGTGACTGGGCCCGGTTCCCATGGAGGCCAGGGAGGAGCTGCTGAGGCTGGAGTTGGGGTACGCCATGTTCATGCCCGCCGGGGAGGCCGTGGCCGGGTTCAGGTTGATGTAGCTCATGGAGCTCATGGAGCCCAGCCCAGGGTTCATGGTGCTGGGAGAGGAATACATCTGAATATGGGAGGGGGAAGCATCTGGTTAGCGTCAAAAAGTTCATCTAAACCCGGTTTTCACCGGCAATTCCAACCCAAATGGGCTGTTTGGGTTGCTAACTAAAATATCAGCCAACATAACCAACAATGGCAATCGACAATACGCAACATTTATCACTCGTTTCTCAATTGGTGACTGTTTATTGTTGCGTGTTTTATGATGTAAAGCACTTTGAATAGGCTCACTGCTGAGCTTATTTATCAAAATTACCTAAAATTATCAAGATTTTCACATTTATTAGAAGAAAATGTGAAAATTTTGCCTCCATAAAACATTCAAACTTCCTGAAAACTGCAACACAGCCGAAACCAAACGAACTGGAATATTGACCAAAATAATCAATGATGGCAATCGACAAATGTGAAAATTTTGCTTCTGGAAAACGTCCAGAGATATTCGTATATTGATGATGGCAGTCGACAAAATGAAACATTTGTAACTTGTTTCTGCTTTTGCTTTTATGACTTTTCGTTTTTGTGTTTTTATGAGGAAAATCAATTTGAACTGCTGGTTTTATTTAGAAAATTACCTAAAATTATCAAGACTTTCACATTTGTCTGAAGCAAATGTCAAAAGTTTGCTTCAACTGTCCAGAAAACTGCACAGCTGCCAAAACACTGACTTTCTTTAAAACCACCTGTTTAGAGTTATTTTTAAACCATAACAACTGGAATATGTAACGTTTGTTACTGGTTTCCAATCTGGTGACTGATTCTTGTTTTCATGACTTTTTGTGTTTTTTATGATTTGAAGCCGTGAACTGCCTTGTTGTTGGTTATATTTATAAAATTACCTACAATTATCAAGACTTTCACAGTTTTCAGAAGCAAATCTGAAAATGTTGCTTCTGTAAAATCGTTCAAACTTCCAGAAAACAGTAAAACAACCGAAACACTGACTTTCTTTAAAATCCACCTGTTGCTTCTAAAACATAATAACTGGAATATTGACCAACATGTTCCACGTGTATTGACGATGGCAATCAATAAAATGTATTATTTCTAAGTATATATTGTTTTTATAAATGTTTATTCACTTTGTCCTGCCTTTTTGCTGAAATTATACAAATAAACTTGATTTATTGATTGATTAAATTTGATTTTATGAATAAATTAATCTAAAAGTGTCAGAATTTTAACATTAATCAGAAGCAAACTGGACAGAAGCAGCAATTTGAAACTGAAAAGTCTCTCTTATCAATGCACAATGAGTCTCTCAGTGCTTGGATTTCACACCGCCGTGTTAACCTGAAAATGCGTAAAAAGACGCGTCATGGTGCCTCTCCGCTCAGACGGCCTCCTCCTCTGTCGCCATGGAAAAACAAATCAAATAAAGAGAAAACTAAAAACACCTCAAAACATAACAAAAACACAGTAAACTTAACTTAAACTGATGATTCTGGTTGCTTTAATGGAAGTTGACGGTGTTTTTGGAGACGTAAAGTGCGTAAATCTGCCGCCGGGAAGGAACGATATCGCAGCCCCGCTTACTGATTATTGGTTAAATATTAGCAGGTTCTTTCTTTCTTGGTAATTTCATCATGGGGCTGAGGTGAGAGCCGAAGCTGCTGATGGGATTAGCAATAATTAAATTAGCGAAGAAGAGGGGAAAGATGCGTCATTAACACCTGAACGGTCGCGACCTTTCAGGCGCATCGGAAACACAAAAGAAGGCGAGCTTTTGAAGCGCAAATTTATGCTCCAAATTAAACATTTGACCTTAAATTTGAATTAAAAAACATCTCTGTAAATACCACGTTTTTAAAAGTGGGTTAATTGTTACTTTTAGGGAGATATTAGAATAAATTTGACCGTTTAACACATTTATCTTGACTTTCATCTGAAATAATGCACTTTGTTAAAGCATTATTTAAAACACATTCAAATTAGGGTTTTTTCCACATAAGTTTTTTTTTAAATTTAAATCGAAATACGTTTTTTAGTCGAACTCCTGTTGCGCAAACAAAATTTGTCCCTCTTTCAACATCTGCCACCCTAAAAGGGCTCCGAACTGCTCCACCTTTTATAAAAACGAAGAAATAACAATAAAGTAAGAACAATTTATGAGTAACGTGATGAAAATGTAAGAGTGACTTCAGTTTCTTTTTACCTCGCTGGCCTCGCTGTAAAAGGTATTCCACTCTGGTAAATCGTGCGCTTCCATCTTCACAGAGCTCAACATCCCCAACACAAGTCTTCAGAAAGCAGAAAAATATCTAAAACCGTAGTTTATGTTTTAAAAAAAGTGAGAAATATCTATTTGATTTTTTTTTTTAAATAGAAGAAAAATACAATCCTCAGCAAATGGAAAATCCGGGCAGAACGTTTCCTCGGTGCGCCGGCGATGTTCCTCTGAGGAATTCAGTGGATTCGTCTGATTTTTTTCACTCATCCATTGTTTCAAAATCGTGTTAATGAATTACAGAGGGACGTTGGGTTCTTCTTCTGGCCCGTTTGTCTTCGCTTCCCGCCGGGGAGCCGGTTGGGACGCAGCTCTGGATGGGACGGAGGCGCAGCGCGCAAATACAGTGAGGAACTGCGCGTCTCCTCCTGCGCTTATAAAAGGCGCCTGCAGGTTCCGCCCCGATCCCAACGCCGCGTCGGGATCCAGGAAGGGCCGCGCGTAAAGGCCGATGTGGCCCCCTGGTGTGCTGTTTATTGGCCCGCCGGCTGCAGCGGCCGCCCGGCAGGGCGAGATGTCAGCAGGGGAACCTGAAAACTAAAAGTTAACTTACAGATAAATAAAGTGAAATATTGCCTGTTTGCAGAGTTGGATACTAACTAGTTACATTTACTTGAGTAACTTTTTTGGGGGGACAAATTTACTTTTAGGAGTATTTTTACTACACTGTACTTTAAGAAATATTACTATGAAGTATTTCAACTCGAGTAAATTTGTGGATTTTCTACCCACTGACTGAGACACACACACACACACACACACACACACACACACACGCACGCACACACACACACACACACACACACACACTTGCAGTTTCTGTTGATGTTTTTTTATTAAAAGAAACTTATTTGGAAACATTTTCTTTTGCCTGGTTTTATTATTTTTTTATTATATGAATTTTTTCCCTTAATATACGGAAATTTCCACGTAACTTTATATTTTGGTCCTGCTGATGATGTTATTTTTATGTTACACGTCTCAGGTGAAATGAAACTGCTGTAACAAATGATGTTTTATATTCTTGTCTCTGCTTCTCCTTTCTTCCACGTGAGAAGCCTGTAACAAGAACAGCTCCAGTGAATGAGAGAGCGACCGCCGTCTTCTTCCCCAAACTCTGTCTTTATTACAAATTCTCCACATTGTAAAATCATGACATTAGACAATAACTTTTCCTTTGTGTAATCATTTTCAAAGTATCATACTGTTGCTTCAAAATCACATTTACATATTAAACTATTGATAATTTGATCAGTTACTCAGTACCTGAGTAAACGTTTTACCAAATACTTTTTTACTCTAACATGAGTAATGTCTTGGACGACTACTTTTAATTTAGTAAAACTAAGTTGGAGTTGTGTTACTCTTGAGTTTAGATTTTCTTATGTTGTGGCTCTGCAGACTCAAGAAAGCGACTAAAAATCAAAATACTCCAATATTCTCCACCTTGAACGCGTGTTTTCTCTTTTCTCCGTGGTTGCAAAAATCTTCCCACAAAAAACCCAGAGTCTTTCTGTCATCAACAGGCATAAACACTTTGGTTATGCTGATTGTTTCCTCACACTCTAATCCCGTTGGCCTCCCGCATGCGCATCAGCTCCATCTCCATTCAGTCCCCATTAAGGCTTGAGGCATTGACATTCACGGGCCTCCGTCTGCTCCCAGGCCTGATGTGTATTCCGAGTCTGCTTTACGCCGGGGTTTCCTTCATATCCGCCTCCCTGCTGCAGCTGGTTGCGAGAGCGGAACAAAACACAACAAAAAAGGAAGAGGAGAAGAAGAATAAGAAGAAGAGGTCGACGTCCAATACGCACATCAGCCGAGAAACGTGGAGCGTTATCGTTGTTTTTACGCACAAACCAACAGCGAGTAAATAATCTTTTGTTATTGACATCAGGTGTTGACATTTTAATTGTATGGTCAAATATTTACCAGATAGTGAAATCTGATAATCTTTGGAATATTTGACTATCTGGACGGAGGATCTCAAACTGATATTTCGGGGCTAATGCAAAGTGTGAAACGCTTGAAAACCGCAAAGTGGCAGCCGCGGAAATGAAAGACTTCCACGCCTTTTTAATTCGATTCTGATCGCTTCACTCGTTCGCCATTTTGTACTTTTTGCTGTCAGGCATTTTCGTACCGACGTTTGTCAGGAACGAAACGGATTCATCTGAAAGTCTGTTGATTTAAACATTTTTAAAATGTGACTCTTACAATTTCAATGAGCAAAAATCTTTTTGCTTTTATGATTAGAACCAAAAATCAGTGTGTAATATATATTTTAAAAAATAGACATTTTACCACGAAAACACAAAATCTTACCAAGTGATTTCTATATAGCAAATGTCATCACACTTGAAATGAGACTAAACGCTCTTAAAAATAGATTACCAGCAAGATATTAAATAAATAAGTATTAATATTGATTAAAAAGTTATAGTTCCACTAGTAGATTATTCAATTACCTAGCAACCCCAGTCCGTTACCTAGCAACCGGGCTCTAGTTCCACTGGCAGATTATTTCACCAAGACATGTTTCCCATAAGTAAAATAATCTGCCAGGCAAACTAGTACTTTAAAAATTACATTAATGAATTGTTGACTTAAAACAAGCTCCTACATTGCTGAAAAGTTACTTGAAGGTCAGTTTTGTTTTACTTCTTGCGTACTAAATAAGTTATTAGAAACTAGACCAAATGACTTGATAAGCTTTTGAGTTTTTGCATGTTTACTTTAAGTGCTAATAAAAGTCAAGCATTTTCATGGTGGCTTATTCGCTATAAATGGTCAAAATTTTCACAACTTATCACTTATCATCGCTATTCCAATAGGTTTTGGGCATCAGAGTTTTTTTTTTATTGTTTATATTTAAATATCTCAGTTTCTATCTGACTTCTCTATATTTTCTTTCGCTTTGTGTCTCAGCGGGGTGTTTTTCATGTCAATAGGGGCTCCATGCCGTCCATTATCACCTCTCCAATTGGCTTAACAATCGCAGTAATGAGCTGACACTAATGGAGGAAAAGACACATCAACCAGTCAGTGGCAGTTGGGAAAGACAGAACCAGATCAGCATTCAGGCGGATTAATATGGATAAACCGAGGGACGCATCAGAGTTCCTGTCATCTAAAAAGGCTCTTAAAGAGACAAATTAGGGTTGTAGCTGCTCCTCCGAGCACCACCTGAAATACAGCGCCATCTTGTGGCAAATGCAAAACATTAAGCTCTGCACTTTTTGAAATTCCGCAAACCAAATCCACCAAAATGTGAGATGAATTTGAAAGACTTTAGACAATAAACTCAGTTAAAATCCAAGTCAGTCGAACTGAAATAATTAATTTATTAACCTTTACTTCACAGAAAAATCCAGTTGAGATTAAAAATCCATTTTACAGCGGCAGCAGTACATATTCACAGCAAAACAGAAAAAGGTAATTATAATTTATCAAAAAGGTTCCTCAATTAAAATATTAACAGATAAATGTTTGCTAAAAACATTTCATGACAACTAAATGGAGTTACTCCTTATATGTCAGTGAGGTAAAGTGTTAGAACCTGAATTTCTCTCTTCCGGTAAACTTTATTTAAGCTACCAATTGTTTTATGTGAAAAAATTTATTGCCATTCGTATTCGCTTCTCGGCTTCCTATTGGACGAAAGCGCACGACGTTCCATAGAAATGCGGACATTTTGGATTTTGTTTAGTTTTCGTAACATACTAACACTAAAACTGCCGGGTCATGATAAAATAAATGTACAGTGCCACCGTCTCTGTTTCTGCTAAAGCTTTAAATCAATTTTAAAGTTTCCGAACCGGGAGTTAAACTGAGCTGGACCTGGAAGAAATGGTTTCCTCCCCGATTACGTGGTACTGATCCAGCGAACGTTAAAGTTTCGGCCTGATGACCTGATTTGTATTCTCACCCTGCCTTCCAACAGAGGATACGACGTAAGCTTTGGTTCCGGTGCGTTACTGAAAAAATGTGGGACACGTTTTGAAAATGCAAAGCCCCAGTTTTCAGCTTTTGACGTTGAGAAACTGACTGACAACTCCCTGAAAACGGAGACTGTCAGGATGTTCAATGAGACTGTCAGGGCTGATTTTAAGAAGTAGAGAGAGAGAGAGAAATAAAATGAGAAAAATGTACAAGATACGTTAAAAAACCCAATTATCCAAGTTTTATTTCTGAATTAAAGAAATAAAATGGAAACATTGTATCAAACATAGAAGAAAAGTAAAAAAGTGATCAAAAAGTTTTACAGTGAATTATATACAGAAAAAACTGTCAGTGAAGAAAATATAAGAGAAACCTTAGATTTAATTGAAAAAGGTATCAAATAAACGAGTTTTTTTAGAGGATTTTACCCTTTTAGAGGTTTTACAGTCTGAAAAGTTTTAAAAGAGGAAAATCTCCGGGCTCAGATTGACTCCCCTAAGAATTTTCTGATTTAATCATCGTTTTTACTGATTTTACCAAACTAGACAAATTCCAGGAATAGTTGCACTTTTATATAAAGACAAAAGAGACCTTAAAACTGGAGACCCATCACCTTTTTAAACGTAGATTGTAACAGTTTTAGTAAACTTTTAGCAGCCCGGATGCGCCGAGTGTTGGGGGATCTAATCCAAGAAGAGAAACATCCAGAGCTGCAGGTGGCGCTCTAAGGACACAGCCACAGAGAAGAATCGCCTGTGGAGAAGGAGCCGGCGCTCCACGGACGGACGGAGGAAACCGGCAGCGGCGGCCCGGCTCTCCGGGTGAGGCAGGAGGGAAGGAGCTGCAGGACCGGGATCCCCTCTGAGGACCGGCGCTGCTTGGAAGAACGGGACGGATCCGAAGTTTGTAAGTCCTGTTCAACTTTTAACAGACAGGTTTTGTTTTTTAATATCCTTGTTCTCATCTTCTTTTAGCTTAATTTAATAAAAGAGTTGTATTTATTAAAAGAAAAGTGAAACTTTTTCTGTATAAATATACAATGCCATGTTTTTAAAAATGTCCCAAGTAGGAATAAAATATTTTTAAAATAAAATAAAATTCTGTTCTTATCAGTTTAATATCTGATAGTTCCCTATATTAAATTGATTTTTGGAACAAGGAGCTGGAATTGGGGCTTGCCTCGTCCACTCCATGCATTGGCCTCGTATTGCAGAATCTCCAGGAACAGTGCTCCTCCATTATGCTGTTAAATAATAGGAATATTATTAAATACAAAAAACCTCACATAAACTTAAGACTAATTATTTAGTCAAAAGACAGAATAGGTAAATTAAGCTTTAATGTACTATCTACACTTCATTTTACTAGCTTGTTCTTTAACCAATTATTTGTCAAAGTTTGTAACACTTTAGTGTTTAGAATATATAAACAAGAGATAAAATATATATTATCAGCTTTCCAACACACTTGTTATGAATAGTTGTCATGTGACGTCACAAGTCTAGGAACTCTTGGCAGGCAGTTGTTATGACAACAATAAACAAGACTCAAGCTTAGAACTAGCATTGCCCTCGTTCCTATCTAACTTATGAACAATAGAATTACAACTATTAACCAGTTACAGTTTTTGAGTGCTCTACCCATCTCTGTGTAATACTAAAATAAATAATGATATTTACTGTAGTACTTACAGCTGAACTAGCAAAATTAGCTTAGCTAATGTGGCTTTTAGCTGTTAGCTAAAACAGACGTGTGTATTGAGCTCCACAATGTGGAATATGTTGTTTTTCTATATTTAACGTTTAGTTATTAGGATTTTATTTATTCTCAATAACAAAGTCTTTTGATTCAAAATGTCAAAAATAAAAAGACAAACATAAAAGTTTCCATCCCGTTTATTGATGGTTTCTATTTTGTACATGAAGCTGCAGTAAAACCAAAAGCTCTACAAAAACAAGAACATTGATAAAAACAAACTCCAAACACAAAGGGGGACGAAACGGCAAAACAAAATGCCAGCTGACTTTACAAAAGCTTCAGATAAAAAGGAAAAGCGTTGTGATGGCGATCGGAGGGAAACTGATTCAGGTTTTTCCAGCGACATCACAAAGAGTCCATTGCACTCCTGCTTCCCCTGAGGTTCCCACACACAGACAGATGGTAAACGTTTTTAAAAAGGCACTTACCGAGGGATTGCATTACATATCAGTGCATATTGTACTTGATATCAAATTCTCTGAAGACATTTCTCTCAAAACAGAGCCAATCTGAGGGATATTACATGTTTAACACGATTAATAATCACATCCCATTGTATAACAGGAGAGATAAAACTGAAGAAAAGCATCCGTTTGAATCCTATGACAGAGTATTAAGGCTGTTCTAGATTGAACTTCATAAAAAATAGAAGTTTGTCAAATTTCACATATTTGCAAGAAAAAAAAAGGTCTCTAATGTTACGATAAAAATGATAATTTTCCATGACTCAAGCATAAATTTACAATATCAAAGCAAAGGTTTAAAAAAATTCAGAAATTTCAATGAGTAAAACTCCAATTTATCAAAAACATGCATCTGAAAAGTTTGATATTTTCCATACTTACAATGTTAAAGCTAAGATTTTGTCTAACATTGTAAAATTCAGAAATTTGGACGAAAAAGCCCTTAAATTTATGAAAACCTTTTGACATTTTCCACAATTTATTTATTTATGACTTTATGTCAGAAAACAGCTTAAGTTTTAATATTGTAGATTTATGTCTTTAAATTGTGAAAAGTTAGCATTTTTTTCTTGCAAATTTATGACTTTTCAATCAAAAAAGAATCTTATAAGTGCGTGTTACTGATCTAGAAATTTTGCTGAAATCATTTAATTTCCAGATGTTGATATTCTAAAAATTTATGTCTTTAAATTGTGAAAAGTTAGCATTCAATTTAGAAGACTTTTGGTCAAAAGAATTTATTACTTTACTGATCAGAGAAATCTTGTTTTGATATTCTAAAATTTGATCTTGAAATCTACCACTTCAATTTGAGAAGATTTTGGTCAAAAATTTATTACTTTCTGTCAGAGAAAGTCTTAGTTTTGATATTGTAAATTTATGTCTTGAAATGACATTTGAGCTTTTTTTTTTTTCTTGTCATCGTCAAATTTTGACTACATTTTTAGAAAACATTTGAGCTTTTTTTTATTAAAAAATATAATTTTCTTGTCATTTATCGTCAAATTTATGACTGTAATTTTAGATTTACTAGGAATTTGAAAATTTATTTAAATCATGAAAAATTAGCATTTTTTTTCTTGCAAATTTATGGCTGATAATTTTTCTTCTAAGTCCATCAAATAAATGTAGAGTTTTTGTGTTTGTTTTTTTTTTAACCAAGATTTATTGTTTTCTGTCACCTAAAATGACCCTAACACTCCATCACAGGGGAATCCTGATCAACAAACAACCAAATATATTTTTTTATTAAACATTTACATCCAGAAACATCAAGTTGGGCTGAACACGACCTTTGGTTTGTGCGTGCATCGTGCACAGGAAGGGAGAATCGACCCAAAACACAAACTCAGTTCCAACGTTCGCCCTGCCCACTTTCGTTTCAAACATTTTAATTCATAAAATTAAATCTGGCAAATGAACAAATACATTCATCATATGTGGGAAAACAAAACTTTATGAATCAATTTTTTCAGGTGGATTCTCCCTTAAAAAAAAAAAGTAAAAAAAAAGATACGCAATTATATTTCATACCATATTTCAAACTGTTGCATATACTAAGACTAAGGGATTGCACATACATACTATAACAGGTCTTTACCGTATATAACATTTAACATTCTAGTATAAAATATAATCCTAGGCCTATCAATAGATATCTTTTAAAATATACATTCGGGGTAAAGCGTAGGCTGGGCTGGATGTGAACATAAAGCAACGTTAAAGTCGAGTTTGCCGCACCAACGGTCTCCTTTTCCGGTTTCACGAAGAGTCACGTAAAGCTGACGTAAAGAGAAAAAAAAACTGGGAAAATGTGGCAGCCGGTTACCTGCCAATCATCTTAAAGATATTAACAAATGTTTTCAGAGGTCATTAAAGGTCAAACAGCTGCCGCAACTTCTTCAAAAAAATTGGTGTCAATCAACTCGACTACATTTGTGCAGCAAAAAATTAGTTTGTGCTGCTTTTGTTTACAAAACATCAATTACAAAAATATAACAAAATTTGTGTCAAATGTTTGTGGAGTAAAAATTTTTATTTGTGCTGCTTGTAATTTAAAGATATTACATTTACAAATCAAATAATTTTTTTACCAATCAACTCAGCTATGTTGTGCAGCAAAAATGTTACTTTGTGCCGCTGTCATTTTAAGGACAAGTTGTGATAAGTTGTGAAAGGACAACCAGCCACCCACTAACTTTTTTAAACAATAGCAAAATTAGTGTCTAATGTTAGTGCAGCAAACCTTTTTATTTGTGCTGCTTTTTTAAATGAAAGTTTAAAGGTCAAAAGGTCAACCACGTTTCCCAAATCTATCAAAATTTGTGTTATATGTTTGTGCTGCCTTTGTGTAACAAAAATGTTTTGTTTGGGCCGCTGTTATTCACTACATTTACAAAATCAAACAAATTTGGTGTCAAACAGCTCAGTAAAATGTTTTGTTTGTGCTGCTTTTGCTTTGAGGATATTGATGACGACCTCAGGAAACTTATTTTTATCATCTGAAATAATAACGGCACAAATGAAAATGTTTGCTGCACAAATGTTTGACACCAATTTTGTCAAATTTGAAGAAGGTGGGGGCGG
Organism: Gambusia affinis; assembly: GCF_019740435.1. Lineage (NCBI taxonomy): Eukaryota > Metazoa > Chordata > Actinopteri > Cyprinodontiformes > Poeciliidae > Gambusia > Gambusia affinis. The sequence continues at coordinate 3,389,177 of NC_057873.1, forward strand.
GGGGACTTCACTCAGGTTTTTTCAGCAGAGCGCTAACGTAAAGCTGGCGTAAAGAAAATAAAAACAAAAATGTGGCTGGTTACCTGCCAATGTGGCATCAGTTTCAGATTTCTCAGCCAATTTATTGCGGGAGAACATAAAAAAATCCCAAAACTCCCCCCATGTCCTGTATGGGGCTCCGTATTACACCGACTTCAGTTAACAGCGTTAAAAAATGGAGCAAAGGTAACATCCGACAGAGTGCAGGAGAGAGCGGTCACTGTAAAACACTGTTTTAGTCGTTTGATTTCTGCCATTTTAAATTATTTTTACTTTAGCTATTAGCATGTAGGATTCCCTACAAAACGTTTATAGCTACATTTCCAAAAGGCTTCCAGCCCTTTTGAAATCAGACAAAAGGCAGTTTTAATGTATAAAACAGAGCAACTTCGCTCCAATATAATCAACCTGTTTGATAATTTATGAATTTAGCCTCTGGAGTTTCTGCTTCTTCTTCTTCAATGCAATGAAATGTTTCAAAGACGGGAAACAAAATACCAAAGTCCAGCTCTCTGGGTTTCCTGCTATGATAACTTCCACACTGAAGAGTGTTGTCAGCACAACCACGTGGTATTTCTGATCACTAACTGATCAGAAAAGGGAATTTTGAGCCTCTTTTAGACAATATATTGCTGCGTCTTGGTGCAAAAGCATTTCTGTTTAATTACCGTTGAAGGACAATGTGAGCTGTTGGTGTTTTAATTAGCATTTAACTTTGTTTTGCTCAAGAGATTAAGAAAAATATTAAATTTCCTCTGCATGAGTAGCGACATGCTAGAACCGTAGGGCAAGATAAAGTTGACGTTTCTGGTCTCTCTGACACAAATATTAAAAGTTAATTCAGAAATAGTTGTTTCTTCCACCTTCAAAGCAGTAAGAGTAATTTGTTTTCATGGTTTTTATCATTTGGAGATTAATCAAAGATTAAAACGTTAAGCTTCATCCATTTTTCTGTCCTGTTTTCTACTGCAAAACTATGAAAATTGATACATTTCTCTGAAATGCACAATTATTTTTAGCTTTGTTGTGTTTCTGTGAACTAATTTTTGTTTCTAGGGGACATTCAGTTATAAAATTCAGTTGTGTAGAGAAGAAAAACGGTTGGGTTAGAAGGCGAAGAGTTTTATCTAACTAAACATTACTGAACTAATTTATTTTCGGCCAGAGAGGAACTAGAAATCTGGATGTCAGCTGCTGTGTTGGTGTGATCAGATGAGCCTTTTTTAGTTGAGTTTATCAAACAGAAACAAAGCCAAGCACTTGGATTGTTTTGCATGAGGCCATGGAGACATAAATCACATGTTGTCGTGCTTTTCTAATATGATGTTTAGCACCTTTGTATCACTGAGGATGCAGCAAAAATTAAATTATAACCAATATTTAGATGTTGACCTGTTGACTCGGTGAGTAGAAATGTAATTTACATTCGTTTTAAATGAGGACAACTAATATATCGAGTCTTTTTCAGGTGAGAAAAATGATCTTTAAAGGGAAATTATGAAGAAAAACAGAAGCTTCTGAACTGTTACGGTGATGTTTAAACTGAAGTTAGAAGGAGTTGGAACCTGTGTAGTGGAGGATTTCTGGTTTTGTTGGTTGTTGTGTTTCTTTTCTGGGTCCTTCAGCAGTCCAGTGTAGACATCTCTTATTGTACTGAATCCAAATCTGTAGAAGCAAAAAGAAAACCATAATTATGACATAAAAACAACAATAATTACAGGTGAAACCAATTTTATCCAGCAATATTATGACGTTTCCCTTTGCGTGGTTAACAATAGTCACCCTCACTGTTAACAACTTAGCGACTTCGTCGATATATTTTTATATCTATAATGAGCTCAGCAGATGATTAGCTCCACCAGGTGTTTGCTAATTGCTGCTAGATAGTCTGAAGGAGCAAAGTGTGGGAGGAGCTTTGTCCTTGAAGGCGGAGCTAGGTCCACCCAGATGTTTTACAGCTGAATGGTTACCATGGAGATTAAAGGATTGTTCAAACAAGCATAAAAGAATCAAAGCAATACTTCAGGTATATTTTAGATGAGGGAACAATTATATAAGGCTGGAAAAATGAGGATTTTACACATTACTGCTCCTTTAATAAATGTAACATCTGTAGTTGAAGCTGTGGGTCTGAAACCTAAATGCTTTATTCTGCAGAGCTTTAAGATGTGAAATGAACCCGCCTGCTGCTGCTGTTCGGTCCGCGTCACCATCACGTCTCTCTCTCTTTCTTAACAGTGACGTCTCCTCCTCCTCCTGATCCACCTCCACCTGTGCTGCCTGCTGCTCCGCTCCCTGATCCAGACGCCGGAGCAGCTCCTGACCCCGAACTGGCTCCGGATGCCGACGCGGATCCCGCTGGAGCCGGAACGACGCCCAGGATGGTGGAGACCTCTCCCTGCATGAAGGCCCAGGGCGGGCTGTTGGGGGAGTTATCCAGCGGGCAGCGCTCTCCGCTGGGGCAGTACACCTCGCCGTCGCCCCGCCGGCTCTGGATGTACACTCTGGTGCAGGGGAAGCAGAACCTGCATTTGAAATGAGAGACAGGAAACACTTATGAGAATACAACTAGTATAGAGCCGTTACAATTTCCATCTCCCTTCTGAAGGGCAAAAGAGCTACTGCTAGCTGAGGTTTAGCATTGGTTTTAGCTCTTTATATTAAATGTATGCTTGATATATAAAAGACAAAAAGGTGCAGTGCTTTGCTACTAATTGCCAACACCACATAAACTAGATAACAAGGTCAGGAAAAAGTTTTAAAAAAAGAAAAAATAGGAAGGGAGAGGAAAGTAGTTCGGCAATACTAGCTTGACTTTGACAACTTTAGCATGGAACTGTGCTGTGGAATTTGGTGTTTCAATTCAGTTAAAAAATAAAAAATATGCGACCTAAACTACTCTCTGACAGGTCATAAGAGCAGATATTTAAATCAGCTAATCTACCACCGCTGTGTTAAATGTTCTTAGAGTTTAAAGTTTAAATGTGGATACTTACAATACTAAGCCATTATTAGTTTTTGTTTAAAATGATCTTAAAATGACAATATTATTGTTTATCGCAATGATTTCTGGGACAATTTATTATCCAGTAAAACTTGGTATTGTGACAGGCCTACTAATTATTGTTTTAGTTACTAATTGTTCTATTGACTTATCGAATAAAAAGGTTTGGCATATTCTACAAATTTTTTATTTGACCATTTAAGACTTTTTTTTTAGAAAATATAATAAATAAATAAAAATGCAAAACAAACAAATAATTAAAGTTCTTTTTTAAATAAGAAAACAAACATTTTATTACCTAAAATGCATCAACATTTTGTTTATCTAGTGAATTTGAACCAGGAGAAGCAAAAACAACTTCAACAGTTTTGGCTGAAACATCTTTACAGTTTTTTTTTTTTTATCCTGAATGCAAATGTACATTTATACATATTTGGCTTAATTACTGCTGTGATTGTTTTTTCCTGGAAATTGCATTTTTTTTTTAAGATTTGTGTATTGAACTTAATGATTAATCAATTGCTAAATTATTTGATAATTATTTCAATCGGTTAATCGTGATTAATGGAAGTAATTGTTTCAGCACCAATTGAAATAATTGATTAATCAATTATTTAGCTACAAATGATCAAGCATAGGCTAAATGAATGCTATATTGTGCCATTTTATCAATGATTTCTTATTTTAAAAATTTCTTTTCATCTTTTTGATATTTTGTAAAATAAGCTTGAAATCTCCGATTAATTAAGCACTAAAGAAACATTATTGAATTGTCTTTTATTTTCTTAATTTAAAAACAGAATTGAGTTTCCTGGCATTTTGAAATTTAACATTCTATTGTGTCATGCGACAATTTCTGTATCGATTAATCGTCGATTACTAAATTAACCGTTAGCTGCAGCACCAATTAAAGAAGCAGTAAATCCAGATACACAACAGAAAGCAAACCTGTGCCCAGGCACTGATGGACACTGGACAAAGTGTGTGTCCTCCAGCCGCTCATGGCACAGCGTGCAGGACAGCGTGTTTCCGGTCGGATGGGTGTTGCTGACAGATGCCGACCCCAGCTCGGAGGCACCGTTGTTGGGTAAAGCCGCAGCAGTCGTGGCTGCCTCCGCGGATCCCAGAGGCTCGGCTCCGGAGCGGGCCGTCGGGGGGCGTTGCTGCCTGGCCGGGGATGAAGCGGGCTTCGGGCTCGTCTGGCTCACGCCTCCAGCCATGGAAAAAGACGAAGAAGACAAGCTTGTGCTCTTGCTACCGCTGGTGCCAGCCTGAGTCTGAGTCTGGGACTTGGCCTGGGAGGAAATGAGCTCCCGCTCCAGCTCCGGAGTGATGAAGGAGGAGATCCCGATCCCCAGCTGTCTGCGGCTCATCTCAGCCAGCACCGGCGCCGGGAAGATCATCGGGCTGGTCATCGGTGCTGTCCTGGCGGTCAGACCCGCTGGCATGCCCGCAAGCAGCCCAGGCATTCCCGCAATGCTTTGAGACACCAGATTGGGCGGGATGGCGGCTCCGATCATGGGTCTCCGGCTGCTGGGGCTCTGGCGGTTCACCTCTTGGGGTGGCTGTCCGTCGCGGTGGAGCCCATTGGGCGGCACGCGTATGGCCGTCCCGCCGCCGTCCCCTCTCCCTCCCCGCTCATAGCGCTCCGCGTGCTGCCTTCCGCCGTCCGGCCCCGGCTCTGCTCTTGCTAAGGAGCCGTGTTTGTTGGGAGAGGGGCCGGGCGACCTCACGTTGCCGTCCTGCATGCCGTGACTCCGCTTCAGCTGGCGGGCGCTTGCTATCAGGAACTCGATCTGGTTAGCCCCCTCGTAGTTAACGCAACCGCGGCAGACCACCTCGCTGAAGTCCCACACCACGGTCCATGGCATCTTCGGCAGGTCGCACAAGTAGCACCACTGGCGCCTGGACGACGAAGAAGGGGAGGACATGGCTGCCTGGCGGGCCACCTGGCACACCTGTTCGGGTTCAAACAGCCAGCTAGCACGCTAACGTGCTAACGCAGGTTAGCTTCGTTAACCTATTTCGGTTCGACAGGTGTACGCCCTCTCTTTTCGACAAACTTTCCGCCTTAACAGACCCAACACAACTTAAGAAAAACACTACTTATTTTAAACATTAAAAATAATGACAAATATTAAAGCCGTCTAAGCTATTTTTCATATATTTGCTTTGTTTATCCTGCTCGGCCTACTTCTCGCTCCTGTCAACTGTTTTCCCCCGACAGACGCTGGTACGTTACGTAATAGTTCGAGGGGGATTGTGGGTGCTTGAGTCGTTTTGATCGGCTCTACCAACTCGGACACTACCATCAAACCGGGAGGTGGAACTACAATCCAGCGTGAACCGGAAGTACTCCAAGTCTGGGTTCACTTTGTGTCAACACATGTTCATTCCCACCTCAGAGCCATGTGTGTTGAGCTAAAAAACGTTGTGAGTTATATCGTTAGCAGTTATTTTTGAACTATAAAACATGCCAAAAGACGTTTCTTCGTCTTCGAGCGAAGATGAAACGGATAATGTTGCCACGGAAACAACAAAACGGCAGAAAGAACCCGGTAAGCATACGGATGTAATATAAGCTAAGTTGATGCAAAAAGAAATGGGCTTTAAAATGTTATCTCAGACCAAAAACTTAATATTTGGTCATATTAAAAGTGTGTGCTACACTTTTAATATGAATTAGAAATAACTATTTTGTATATGTGTGTAGTTAATCAACAAAGTTGTGTAATTAAATACGAATACTGATCATTTATGTATAAAATAATGCAGTTTCAGACACACTCCATGCCAGTAGATGGCGGTAATGCATTCCATACATTTCTTACCAAGTGGAACTAGCACTTTTTCATCATCATTAAGAAATTAATGACTTACCACAAGCTCTTACATGTTGCAGAAAAGTTACTTACAAGTTTGTCTTAATTCAGTTGTTTGAACTGGAAACAAGACCAATACTATTTGGTGAAATTTAGTGTTTTTGCCGTGAAACGTCTTTTTTATAACCAAATACATTTTATGTAGACTTTTTTCCTAAAAATGAAAATAAAAATCTATAAAATGTTTTATTATGACATTTTAGCTTTCCTGTAATACTAGATTTTATGTTTTTACAATGAAGTTTTTGTGCGTTTTGACACCATAATTGAATAAAATTACCTCACTTTTCAGATTTTTTTATTTGTGTTTCTCCATCACAAAACATCCCAATAAAAACAAAACAAAAACACGTGGAAGTGTTTTCCCACATAGTGCTAAGCCAACAGATCCTCCGCTTCCTAATTCTTATTTAATGAGGAATTGCTTGTTTGTTTCTGCAGCGAGGAAGACCGCGCGGTTGGAGTGTCCTGAGGACTTTGTGTCTTTCTGCCACGTTCCCTGCCGCAGCACGCTGGCAGACAATCTGAGGAACAACGAGAACGAGTTGTGGCTCATTAAAGCTCCTGCCAGCTTCGACCCCCTCTGGTAGGTACAGCCTGTGCTCCTTGCGTCTGTTATTTTGCATTCCGATCTTTACAAGAACTTAAATGGAAATTAAGCGTTGTCCTCGCGGTTTTCTCTCGCTGTTGTTCCATTTCAGCGGGAACGTGAGGTTGAAAATCCTCTCAGAACTCAGTCAGGGATGATTTTCAGTTTTTCTGCTGTAGTTTACTGGCCAATTTTAGATTTTATAGAACAATAGCAGCTGGTGAGGGTGAGGAGATCTTGGTTCAATCTAGTCCACAAAGACTTTAGCGTCATTTGTAACTAGCTTACACCATTCTGGTGTTATCATGCCTATTGATTTTAACCTTACAGAAGTAGCAAACAATAAACTAGTCATTTGGATTTTGAAATGCAGAGTGGTATTTAAAGTGTCACATATTATTTTAATTATTTTAATTTACAGTAAACAAGAAGTTTAATATAAATCTAATGCTCCTGTTAGCTCAGGCAGAGCTAGCCCAATGCTTTTAGCATGTTGTCATTTTTGAGGCCCTTTATACCAACATGTCAACACCAGATGCTTCATCGATCCTAAGTGACTCTACTGGCATATATGTAGCATACTGGTTAACTTTAGCGTCATTTGTAACTAGCTTACATCATTCTGGTGTTATCATGCCTATTGATTTTAACCTTACAGAAGTAGCAAACAATAAACTAGTCATTTGGATTTTGAAATGCAGAGTGGTATTTAAAGTGTCACATATTATTTTAATTATTTTAATTTACAGTAAACAAGAAGTTTAATATAAATGTGACAGGAGGAAGATACCAACATTAAGATTATATGTGTACCATCTATAAAAATAATATGGAACTAATTTTCCCATATGTAATGGCATTTAATTTGTATTTTTCAAAACAAAACTGAAGTTATTATCTTTGGACCTAAAGAGGAACGATGTAGATAAAACACACAGCTTCAGTTACTACAGATAGAAACTAGAGATCAGGATGAACTCTGACCTGAACAGTCAGAGACACATAAAGACGGTTACAAAGTCGGCCTTCTAACACCTGGAGAACATTTCTAGGATTAGAGGACTAATATCTCAGCATTAGAGGAACTCATCCATGTGTTTCTGCATTGATTAACAGGTCTGCCTAAAAATCAGTCAGAACGCTGATTATTTCACTTATAACATGGGAAAATGTCTTGTTATAAGTTAAATGTTCTACCAGTGGAACCAACTAGAACTTTTTCATCAATGTTAATTAATTAGTGACTTAAAACAAGCTCCTGTTTTGCCAAGAAGTTACTCGTAAGTTAGTTTTGTCTTATTTAAAGTGTACTAAGATATTCTCAGAAGAAACTAGACCAAAGATTTTGTGTTGTTTGCAGCGAACAGGAAATATTTCAAAGAAAATTAAAAATTCAGAAATACTTTATTAATCCTAAATGGAAATTAAATGTTGTAACTCTTCAAAGAGTTATTGTATATTTTAATGGCTGTTGGCAGGAAAGATCTCTTGTCTCAGTCTGTATTATATACACTGAATTTGATATGATTTTGTTTTTGCAGTGTAGTGTTGGAGAACAACCCACCCACACAAATGTCCATGTTCTTTGAAATCTTACCAAGTATTTCTCCTCTGGTTTCTTGTGTAAATATTTGTTACGCTCAAAATAAGACAAACAAACTTACAAATAACCTTTCAGAAAAATATAGCAGCTTGTTTTAAGTCAATAATTTCTTAATGTTGATAAAGTACTAGATGGGCACTGCGCCGTTACCTAGCAACCCCAGCCAAGCACCGCCCGTTACTTAGCAACCCAGTTTTAGTTCCACTGGCAGATAATTTCCCTTATAACTTGGGAAAAATGTCTTGTTATAAGTGAAATGTTCTACCAGTGGAACCAACTAGAACTTTTTCATCAATATTAAGGAATTATTGACTTAAAACAAGCTGCTGTATTTTGCTGAAAATGTTTTCTGAATTGATCTACACCAGGGTATTTGACATTAGACAAAAATGATGTGGTAAGATTTAGTGTTTTTGCAGTGTATTCCAACTCTCCACTTGTTTGTCCTGCAGCTTCAGCGGCGTCCAGGTCCCCCTGTCGGGTCTCCAGACCCTGAAGGTTCCGGGTCCGGTCCAGCAGAGCTACAGCGTCCTGGCGTCGTCCCGCCCCAACGACCTTCACCTGCTCACCAGCGACAGCCGGACGTCGGACGGCTTCGTCTTCGCTCCGGCCTTTTCCGGCCTGCTGAACATCTGCGAGAGCTACGGGGACGCTGGCGGCGAGCGGGCGCCACGCGTCGTGCCGGCCGCCCCGGCGCCCGCCGTCCCGTCCGGCCTCAAGCAGCGGTTCCACCCGTTCGGCAGCAAGACTCCAAAGCTCACCTACGTGGCGGAGAACGAGGCGGACGGAGCCGCGTTCGGGCCGTCGACAACGACGCTGCGGCCGCTGGTGATGAAGCAGTTCGTAGAAGATGGAGGCCGGGTGGGTGATGATGACGAGGAGGAGGAAGGCAGGAAGAGAAAAAAGAAGAAGAAGAAAGAGAAGCGGATAAAGTCGGAAGAAGCGGAAGTGTTGCTGCAGATGAAACGGGAACCACCCGATGAAAATGTAGACGAAGCGATGACAGCGGCGGTGGCAGGGAAGACAATGAAGAAGAAGAAGAAGAAGAAGGAGGAGGACAGGGAGCGGGAGGAGGTGGAGGAGGGACTTGAGCCCAGCGTGAACGTTAAGGTGGAACCAGTTTCTGTGAAATGTGAGCCGCTGGACGTTTTATATGGCGACGCAGCAGAGAGTTCAGGGAAGAGGAAGAAGAAGAAGAAGAAAAGCAGAACGGAGGAGGACGTTCACTCCTGATTCCCTCCATCTTTGAAAGTCTTCAGACATAAACGCTGAAAGCTGCAGCATGTAACGTTCATAAAAAAGGATTCTTTCACGTTTATGAGACAAATCATCTCTGAAAAGATTGATCTCCTGCACCTCATCCCTGAGCTGCTATTGACATCTGAAGAAATGACCAAAAGCAACCAATCAGAGCCTGGAGGCGGGGCTTAGCGCTGTCAATCAATCTCATTTATCGTTTATCCTGCTAAAAGTGCTAGAGGCGGACAAACAACTCACTGTTACTGGAAAACTGTTTATCCACCATTATCGGATATGGCTACGCTAACTAGCCTTAGCATTCGACAATGGAAGGTGATTGACAGCGCTCAGACCCGCCTCCTGGCTCTGATTGGTTGTTTCTAGTTAGCACTGGGAGAAGGCAGAAGAGCTCAGGTTTTTCACATGTTATCTGTCTTAAGCCATAAATACTTTGTAAACATTTCTTGTGAAGATTACGTACTGTCTCTTTAAGGCCAGTTTCCCTCCCAGGAGCTGGACGAGGCGGCCGGATGGGAAACCGGGAAGCATCTCCTCGTTTTGGTCCAGTTCCTGTCGCCTCCTGGTGGATTTTTCATGGCCTTAGATTCGCTCTGTGGCGGTGTGTTTGTTTACACAACCACAGATTTACTGTTGGCTTTTCAGCCGAAGCTTTCAGGACTGATTTGGTTCACAAAACTCTAAAAAGAAATTAAAGAAACTTTTAACGAGGGGAAAAAGTGTTGGGTGGTTTTTTTATCCTGCAGTTTTGAGTTCAGACCAGCAGTTTCCTTAAAGACGTGATTTCATCCTGGAGGAATGAAAACCAACAATAAAATGGATGAAAGAAGATTAAAGAGCTTTTCCATCCGAGTGATGCAGGATGCTGAGATAGCAGCTGAAATGTGGGTTTATTCCCAACAAAATGAACATTAAATAGGATAAATAAATATCCTTTATTGTCCCAGATTGAGGATATTCCTGAGCACCAGCAGCAGAATGTAGATTCAAACTATAGTTTAAAAATAAATACAGAAACAGGAAAATAATTGACGCTGTACAGTAAGTGCATAAGAAAAATAATACAGCAAATTAAAAGTCAGGTTAAAACAAATGTGGAACTGAAGACTAAAAATGGACTGAAAAGTCAAAATCCTAAATACGTAACAGCTAAATAATGTTTTAAATTCAGTTTTCATTACTCTGACTCCTCTCAATGAAATACTCTGCAACAAACCTTTTTTAATTCAATTTAGTATTAAAATAAATATGAAGGTTTGGACCAAAATATAAAGTCAAGTGGAAAATTTGGTGTTTTAGGGGTTAAAATGACAATAAGTAACAAAAATAAAATCAGGCAAAACATAATTTTTCCAAATCTTTCAATTTAAAACTTTAACAGAAACTGCAGGTGGGTGTTTGGTGAATTTCTGATTAAAATATTTTAGTTTTTCATTCAAAGGACAAAAAATCCAGAAATTTGAGTCGAGTAGAAATACTTCATGATAAAATTACTCAAAATCACACCGTAGTAAAAATACCCCTACTAGTTATTTTTTTCTAAAAAGTTAGTAAATGTATCTAATTACTACCCGACCCTGCATTTAATTCAATAGAAAACTTCAACTTCCTGATCAACTTTGACATTTTTTCCAAAAACTTCCGCCTTTCTTGCTGTGGCCGGCAGGTGGCGCCAGAGTCCGGCCTGTGGGCCACACAGCTCAGCCTGCAGCCTCAGAACAACCTCTCACCTTTTAAACACTTATTTCTCCCGACAGATGTGATGGATGTCCTCCTGGTGCCTGAACGCAGAGGAAGGATTTGTAAATGTTGGTTTCTGAGGCGGCTGACGGAGAATCATCGGATCTTTGAGTCTGAGGTGAAACATTTCAGCTCGGCTCTGCATCACCCCCACCCTGCTTCTCTCCGCTCTGCACCAGAGTATGGTCCTGCTTCCTAATGAGCTCAGGCACCTCTGGTGCTTTCACAGCCTCACCATCTGTGGTACACACACACACACACACACACACACACACACACACACACACACACACACACACACACACACATTCATGCTCCCAGCCTGGGATGCATGTCCATCTGACCAGATTTTGCAGCACCTTGCAGCTCTAAGATGGCGTTTAGGGCCACTGTTTTCACAAAAAAGTACATTTCCAGTAATAACCTCGGAAAAAACAACCAGGAAATTTCTGAGTTTGAAAAGTTAAAATTTGCTACAAAAACTTTCCAAAAGTCAAAAAATGTTGACTTCAAAGATTTCCTAATTTTAATCTTAGAAAAATTGTGTTTTTAAGATTATTTTGGATTTTTCAAACTCAGAAATTTCCAAGTATTTTCATAAAATTTTCTGAAATCAATCTCCAAGTTTCCTTTTTTCTTGTAGCAAAATTTCTGACTTTTCAAACTCATAAATTTCCTTTTCTTTACTAGAATATTTCAGAGATTAAGGGTAAATCTTTTGGCAGAAATTCACCCTTGCTGCAGATTTTGTTGGTTTAGCTGCCAGCCAGTAAAGCGGAAAGCCAGAAATGTCATGGTCTGGGTGAAGAGTCTCTCTGTGAGTGATGTGTGTTTCCTCGCAGGTATGTTGAAGGTGTGTGAGATATTTCTTTCCCTCTGCTTCAGATGGATGTTGTGTAATGGCAAGAGCTCCCATCTAAATGTGGCGAATTATGCAAAATTCACATTTTCCACATTTTTATACTTTAATTTGGGTTTCTACTGTTTCTAAAAACAACCCAAGTGTTTATACAAAACAACCAGATGGGTTTTGGCAGTAAATTAATATTTTTTGGTGTCTGGAAAACAAATCATTTCAAAAACCTCCAGAATGTAACGTCACAAATCAGCAGGCGCTGCCCCTTCACCTACTGACCCCAGCAACGCCCCGCCCGTCACCTAGCAACCCCAGCGGAACTCTGCCCGTCACCTAGCAACCCAAGCTTAGCTCTAGACACTTTTAAGAAAAAATAATCTTTTTGACACTCTTCTTATTCTGCCAGCCACATATGCTCTTATGAATGTATTTTTTTAATTGTTAATTATTCACTCATAATTTCATAAAGTTAGAATAAAAACCTGATTTTTAAAATTCTTTGACAAGAAAAAAACCACAACCAAATAACAAACCTTGTGCCTGAAGTTGGAAGTCGGTACTTTTCTCTGCTGAGAGGTAAATCTGTTTAATTCAACGGAGAAAACATAAATGTCCTCAGGTTTAATTGTGGCTCATCTTTATGAAACGGTGCGATCTGTTCTTGTTGAATTTATTTATAGGTTCAGTTTAAAAAGGAGGAGATGCAGAACACCTGGAGTAACTGGGTCATTAGCAGGACTCTGTAGAACCTGATGAAAAATAGGTGAAATAATTTTAATTTGCATCAAAAAGGTTGAGTTGAGCAGAGTGTCTTTAAGAAAACAATTTTAACTTTAAATAAAACTCTTTTTGGTTTCTGAGCACTTTTTAAATTGGTCAGTAACACCTCTGTGTCATCTTCAATAAATCAAAGTAAAAACAGTTTAATCCAATTAACTACAGTAACTAAGTGAAACATATTGACTCAATAGGATGGATGTTTTCAAGCCTTTATTTTTGCTAATTATGATGATTTTTTGTTTACAGTTGAATAAAAACACAACTAATATTAGAAAATTGCATGAGTCCAAAATCAAAACATACTTTCAACACAGAAATGAAAAGTATTGACATTCTGCTATTGTCTAAAAAACACAATTTCACATTTGTGGTGTTTTGATTAAATGAGAAACACAATTAAAAGTTGAATATGTTTGTTCACGTGTCTTTAAAAACAGGCTACACCATCCTCCTCCTACCACTTCCTGTTGTCTTCTTTATGGTAGTAACATCCGGTTGTTGATCATGTGACTGTTGTGATGCAAAAAAGTGCTTCCATTTTACAAAATACGCAAATTTTTATGCAGCCAAAAAAACCACCTCATCTCAGCACAACTTCTTTTTTAATCAAAAAATACTATTTTGTTAGGAATTGCTGCATTTCTATTAAGCAAATTTATTTTCAAAAATCCAATTTGTGCACTTTTAAGGTCAATGGAAACACAGCTACTGTTGCAGTAACCAATGTGACTGAAGAGTCTTGCAGTGACATTAGTCCTTTAATCCTGGAAATATTCTCCAGGTGATAAAAGACTGGCTTTGTAATTGTCTTTTGTGTCTCTAAATGTTAATGTCTGAGTTTTAAGTAACTTGTAGGAGCATAGTAAATACATTTTACGATTATGTTCCTTTAAAATCTCAAGCCACATATTTTCACTGACATTTATTAGAATGAATAAATTCACTCTGAGCACAAACAGCCTCAGTAAAGTACAGGTGAACTGAATAAAACTGGATCTCACTCCATGGGAAAAAGATGATTTGGTAACTTTTTCTGTCATTGTTGTTGCATCAGTAGAAATCTGTGTGTCTGCATGTGTGTGTGCAGCAATGTGATGAAGAAGATGTGTCAGATCCGTATCTCATTTCCGCCATATTTATTCTGCTGTCAGCAGATCATCGGATGAAACCAACATCCGACTGGAGCCCCAGAACTCAGGATTCTGTTCATGCAGCCGTCGGTGACTCTGTGTGTGTTTATCTGTCTGTGCTGCACAGAAAGACAAGATTTAACCGCTTAAATGTGTCGCCAACAGCCAGTTTTATTCTGCATTCACTACAAGTAGCTGCGTTTCCATTACAAACGTGTGCAAAGCTGTCTAAACAGTCTGCCGTGTTGGAAAAACAAAATCTCGCAATTGCAGCGTTTCCATAAAATAAGAAATTAAATTAAAGACACATGTGAATAACTTTGTTCACAAAATAAATCATTAAAAACATGCCGTGCCGTCATTCTCCTACCACTTCCTGTCGTTGTCTTTTTGGTGGTTTGCGCCAATGGTGGCATCCGGTTGGTGATCATGTGACTCGTTTGATGCAAATTAAGTGTTTCCAATGCAATTTTGCAAAATAAACCAATTCTGATATGGACAACAAAACCACCGCATGCTACTGGCAAAACTTTTTATTGAAAACCGAGTTGTTGTTTTTTTTCAAAACTGACACGTTTCCAATAAGCTAATTTGATTTTAATTGATCAAATTAATGGAGGTAGCATTCCACGAATGTTGAAAAAAACATAATTTCGCAATTGTGTTTCAATTAACTAAGGAACGCAATTTACGTGATAAGCAATTAAAAAACATCATCCTTAAGCTACTTCCTGTCATCTTATTTGAGGTTTCCTCCAGTAGCAACATCCAATGTGTGATCATGTGACTTGTGTGATGTGAAACAAAATGTTTCCATTTGTCAAATAAACTCTTTTTGAAATAGCTTCAAAAACGTCTTCACATAGTGCAAAATCTTTGTGTTAAAAAAAATCAAGATATTATTTTATGGTCAATAAAGGCATAAAATTGTGTTTTTTTTCCGCTAATGTAAAAACCCCCACAAGTTTGTTGCCATTAACTAAGAAACAATTAAAATCACAGGTGAATAAGTTTGTTCATAAATTCTTAAAAACATGGATTCTTCTGCGACTTCCTGTCGTCTTCTTCTTCGTGGTTTCTAACGGTGGTAACATCCTGTCTTTGATCATGTGACTCGTGATACGCAAAAATTGTTTCCATTGGAGTTATGCAAAATATACCAATTATGTCACTTTTAACATGGGAAAAATGAAATAATCTGCCACTGGAAATAGAACTTTTCCTCAATATTAAGAAACTATGGATTTGAAACAAGCTCCTTTTTCTTGCTAAAGTTACTTACAAGTTCATTTTGTTTTATTCCAAATATACTAAAATATTTCCACTAAAACTAGATCAAACATAAATAAAAATACTTGGTAAGATTGTGTTTTTTCCAGTGTACTGAAGTAATTTCAAGCATAAAAGACCCAAATTTTGATCAAAGTATTCATTTTTTTAATATAACAAATTATTCTTAAATAAATGTTAAAATAATTCTAAAACATTTTATAGAAACATTTATCCAGTTTTGGGATCAAAACCTACATGGAAAATATGTGTGCACAAAAACACGTTCTTCAACCACGTTTGAAACACTAAAAAAACAGAAAATCTTCTTGAGTTTTTTGGATTTTTGACAGTTTTCAGTGCTCATATCTTAAGACGGTAAACTAACTTACACGTAACGTTTCAGGACAATGTGAGCTTGTTTTATGTAAATAATTCCTTAATATTGATGAAAAAATTCTGGTTCCACTTGCAGATTATTTCAGTTACAACATGGGGAAAATGTTTTGTTATAACTGAAATAATCTGCAAGTGGAACCAGAACTTTTTCATCAATATTAAGAAATTATTGACTTTAAGCGTTCTCCTGTGTCTTGCTGAAAAGTTACTTGTAAATTAGTGTAGCGTACTAAAATATTTACACTAGAAACTGAACCCAAAGTACTTGGTAGGATTTTGTGTTTTTGCAGTGTAGAGCACCAGATCTGCATCTGAACACAGTGATGATGTTGGGGAGAAATAATAGCAAAAAAATAAAATAAAATTTTAAAAAAACAAAATTTGTCTGAATTTGACAGAAGACAAGATGAAAGTCCACATTTGGGTGAACTGAGGTGTTTCCAATGGCAATCATCTGCAGGCTGATTCTGCACTGTAATACATTATATCTAAAGGCAGTAGACTGATGTAATTTATGTCTCAGTGTGTGTGTGTGTGTGTGTGTGTGTGTGTGTGTGTGTGTGTGTGTGTGTGTGTGTGTATGCGTGGGTGTGTAGGTGTGTGTGTGTGTGTGTGCTCGGCTGCAGAGCTGTCTGCCCTGGAAGAAGGCGGGGATGAATAATAAATGCAGTCTGAAGTTTAGATCCAACGTGTGTGGACTACTGAGCAGCGCCGAGGCCTTTCTGCCGCCCTGCCAGGTCTGAGGGGGGATGGTTCCTGTTTTTATTTTTATTTATTTATTTCTTTTGGAGTGTTCTTTGGGGGGGGGGGGGGGGGGGGGGGTTGGTGTAGGGGTAATGAATTGGAAAACATATTCTCGCCCGTTCCGCCCCTCCCTCCGCAGTGATCCGTCTCCCTCTTCGCTTTTCCTTTTTCAACCCGCGCGCCGCGCTACAGCCAGCCTGCTGCAATGCGAGCGCTGCCATGGCAACCGAGACGTGCCGAGGACCGCAGAGGGAGAGAGGGAGAGAAGGGGGCTGGGGGACGGGGGGGCAGATCATCCATGTCTTTAAAGAGACCCCCCCCCCACACACACACACACACACACTTCAAATCAAACCAATAGACACATAAACACAAAACCGCACTCTTCAGAAGAAATAACAACAACAACAAAAAAATTAAACAAAACAAAAAGAATTGAAAATCTGCAGCAGAGGAACTGAAACTCGTTTCCCACAAGAACCGCCATCTTGGTAAGTGTCCGTCTTAGCTAGCAGATAAAAGCTACATTAGCTAAGCTAATTTTGTTAGTTTGGCAGTAAGTACTACAGTAAATATCTCTGATATCTACCTTAGTGCTATATAAGTACATAAGTACATATATAATACACATGTGACGTTCACATGTGTCAAAAGTAGTTCTGTACTTAAGTAGAAGTAGATTAGGGCTGTAGCGATTCCTCGTATGATTCGAGTAGCCTACTTCAATTATTAAAATTTCTCTAGGAAAATTAATCTGCCTTGAAGCTTTGTTAAATTATGTTTTATTATTTAGTGCACTGTGTTCCGGTTGGGTCATTATTTGTGTTGGGCAGCGCTCTCACTTCCGCCTATGAGTTGTTGCTAAGTGCTAGTAGCAAAACATCCAATTTTCCGGGATTTTATTATATGTTGGGGGACCAATAAGCATCCTTCAATTGCTTGATGTGATTCGATTCTTTTAGTTACTCGATTAATCATAACAATAATCGATAGAGTACTCGATTACTAGAATATTATTTCACAACAGCCCTAATACAGATACTTGTGTATGAAAAAATATTGTAGTAAAAGTAAAAGTACAATTTTTGGAATGTACTTGAGTACAAAAAATAACTTTCACCTTCAAGAATACAAAATTATGTACGTAATAAGTGTAAAATACTCAAAAATACAGTATTTCAAATGTTGATGCGAGGAGCGGCCATTTTGAATCGCGGAGTTGAGAGGGGTTCCTCCCAGTTTTCCCTCACAGATTAGTCTACTGTAAAAGAAACTGACGTCTTTCTTTCAACAATAACTTTCTTCTCGCATTTTCTTCCATAATGGCAAGGTTTGAGTTTGATAGGTTTGCATTAAAGTAGAAAATGTGGAGACGTTCAGGGGTTGTGGGTTCTTAAAAGATTTAGTGGTGAAAGTAAAGTGGCTCAAGACAAATTGAAACGGGTCAGACTCTGGGCTGAAATGGAGCCAAAGTCCTTTGAAAGACCTTCAGAAACTCTGGAGAACAATTTATCTGGACCACTTTACAGATTAGGAAAAACTCTGGTTCTTTGGCAGAGAAATATAAAGAAATACGAGATATATAAAGACTTTTGGACAGATATTTGTAATTAAAACTTTTAATAAAAGTGATACAACGCAGACTTTTTGTTGTAAAGCAGTTTTTGTATTTTGCAGCTGAAAACAGGCAGACTCTTAAATAAAAATAAAGTTTTCTTGTTTTAGATTTGATTTTTTGTTTTTCATACGTTTCTTCAAATTAAAATCAGACCATTTTACACAGTGTATAGTGAATCTTTATGTTTACTCCAGCAAAATTTGATGAATTTCAGAAGTCCAAACCAACAGACAATGGTAAAAATAATAAAAGATTCAATAGAACAACAATAAAATATGCAGATATTTATCAGAACTCTAAAAAAAGTCACATCATTTTTAAGGTTATTCCAATAAAATAGAAATAACTGGTAAATGGATTAAAACAAGCTTCTATGTCTTGCTTAAAACTTTGAATTTTGTTTAGTCGCTTTTTAAGTTTACTGTCAATCAATCAATCAATCAATCAGTCAAATTTTATTTGTATAGCACATTTCAGCAGCAAGGCATGCAATCCTAAACAAGTGGGTTTTTAGTTGAGATTTAAAGGAAGTCAGTGTTTCAGCTGTTTTACAGTTTTCTGGAAGTTTGTTCCAGATTTGTGGTGCATAGATGCTGAATGCCGCTTCTCCTCGTTTGGTTCTGGTTCTGGGGATGCAGAGCAGAACCAGAAGACCTGAGAGGTTCTGGAAGGTTGATACAACAGCAGCAGATCTTTAATGTATTGTGGTGAAAAACCATTCAGTGATTTATAAACTAACAACAGTATTTTAAAGTCTATTCTTTGAGCGACAGGGAGCCAGTGGAGAGACTTTAAAACTGGTGTTATGTGCTCTATCTTCCTGGTTTTAGTGAGAACGGCAGCAGCAGCATTCTGGATCAGCTGCAGCTGTTTGATTGACTAAATTATTTGCACTAAAAATACTTGGTAAGACTTTATGTTTTTTCAGTGTAATCAACTAAAAGTTGCAGCACAGCTGCTGTCAAGGCCTGGAGTGTAACTGAAGTGCAGCCACCTGTCTATGTTGCCAGATATGTCAATAAGTTGAGCAATAACTGGATGTTTGGGGCGTTTTTGTTGCTGGTTCTTGTGTGTCAGCCTCATTCCTGCAACTGAACCAACAACTTGGTTGCATACTAATGTTTCTGCCTGACGCATCCGTCTCCCTCCCTAAGAAACATCTTCCCATCCTCGCTTTTCTCCCAATTATTTTCATCTGTCTGCCTCCGTGTTTGTCCCCGCTCCTCGTGTCGCATGTGGCAGTGATACGGCGCTGAGCCGCTGCAGTATAAGCCGCCCACCCAACCCAACCCAACGCCGCCGCCGTCGCTGATGCTGCAGAGACAAACAGCAGTTCAGTCACTACAGACATGAAGACGAGCAGGAAAAAAGACATAAACCTGCAGCTGCATTTACAGGAATGAGGAGTTTTTAAATTTTTCATTGTATTTGGCAATCCCTAATGTACAGACACTGCTCTGATTGCTAGAGATTAAATTATATTTTGTAGCATCATGAACACCAAAGGAATAATCTGGTTGCTTCCTTTTTGTGAGTTATTGGAGTTTTCTTTGCATTTCAGACTCAGAATCTGTTGCTAGGCTCACTGTGAACAAAGCAGTCAAGTCTGACATATGTTATCAAAGCAGCCCTCTTAGCAGCTTGCTGCAGTTGCCATGGAAACCCCAATGCCAGTTTCCCCTATTGTTTGGATCGCTTCATACCCTGAAAGCTGTTTTTTTATTTTTTATTTTTTAATTTAACTGGGTCTTGGTGTATTAAAGCTGCGGTAAGAGGCGGATTGGTGCAGGTTGTTGGTGTTTTGCAGAATCGCGGTTCCTGCATGGATTCCTGCAACAATGCGAGTGTGTTTCATATGACTGATTTATTCATCTTATTTATCTTTTTTGTGAATGTGTGAAGCTCCTTGGCTTGACCTTCATGGCGGGTGCAGACAGAGATGATGCTCTGTGATCACAGAGAACCTGGAAACGGCGACGGTGGGCCAAAATATTATTTATTTAATTGAAAACAGATGAAATGTAAAAAAAAAAAAAAAATTCTAATTAGTATTTCAAAAACACTTTACATTTTTATGACATTTAGAAAATGTTTCAAATAATAAAAAGCGTATTTTTAGCTTTCATTACTTTAATTTTTCTTTAAAAAAACACACACATCCTGCATCATGTTCAGTTGCAGCCTAAAGATGGGTTTTGCAATTTTGAGCTCCTCTATAATTACATTTACTTTTAACGAAGACATGAAAATCAATGTTTGAAAGTTAATTTTTACATTTTTGCTCAGAAGCAATATTTTAACGCCACAGATGCTTCCTTCAACAACATTCGAAACAGATTAAAAGTGCAATTTAGGAATCCGTAGTGTTGTGAAAATATTTTACTTCATCCTTTATTTTTTATATTTACCTTCCAAGCATTCAGACTATCTTGTTTCATATTAAAGCGGTCCTGACCAGTTGCTTTCCACATGTTTTGAAGATTTTCAGGAGTATTTATTTGGTCTTATGGTGCTGGTCTATTTGTTTTCTGACATTTTTTATATAATTAATTTCAGTTTTTGTTGGTTATCTTTGTACAACAGTTAGTATGAGTGTAAAGAACCGATAATATTGAAAAAAATATTTACATGGTTGTTTCATGCTTGGTAATTTAATTGTAAAATTTTGAAGTACCTGTGGCACACAGGCCATTTTGATGGAATAGTCGAGGTAAATTGATACTGTTTTGTAACGAAGTTACTTTGTAACAATCATTAAATTAAAATGTTGCAGACTCAATCTTCATCTCTCTTTTGATTGTTTGCCACCGTTACATACCTCGTGTTTTATTTTGAAATTCAAGCCTTTATTTTGGCAGTATTACATTTAGCGGAAGTACATCCAACTTCTCCGTTTGTCAAACGTTACATTTGCTGAGTTTAAAGTAATTTTAATCGTCTGACTGACATCAGAAACAAGGTATGTTACTTTATGACGTTTAAAATATTTGTAGACGTGTACAGATTAATGAAAGTGAAGTTAAAGGTTTAATAATTGATCGACTGAACACAGTGGTTGATTACCTAATTTAAACACCTGCTCTGATCAGAAAATTGGCGAAACTGAACGGAAACACACCGAATTTCCTGTATTACGTAAATTTCAGATTTAGCCTTATTTTGACAACTGGACAGCAAAACCCAATGACGGTCATCGCTAGTTAGCAGTTTTTTGTCCTTGGTTGGGAAATCGAGTACGGAATCTTGCATGCATGATGTTGCAACGTGTCTATAAATAAAGGTTTATTTCAAAATACTGTTTTACTTATTGAGATAAAAGTCAAATTTTTACCATGTTATTTCACATTTATAAATATCAGAGTTCCAGACTAGATATTAATTCACAACCTAAATATTTCCTTTACTAGATAAATGCTAGCCAACAAGCTAGCATGTAGCTAAGGGGCTAAACCATTTACAAATATTTGTCTATATTATTGGTTCTATCCACTTAGCTAAGTGGCTAGTCAGCTAAATATTTAGTTACCATCTAAATGTTTAAGTCTGAGCTAAAATAAAATAAAATATTTATATTGCTAACTATTTTAATTCCAAACTAAATATCGATTTTCCAAACTAAGAATCAAGTTCAAAAGCTAATATTTAGTTTAGCTAAATATTTATTTAAAAATTAAATGTTTTTTTACTTACTGATAAAATTGAACTAAGAAGAAATCCTCCGAAGCTCCAGATCGCAGCTTCTCCTGGGTGTCTCACCTTGTCTCAGAGGAACTCTGTGATCCCGTTCCTTCAGTGATTAACCCCAGATCATTACTGAAGATCTGGAGATCAATCACTGAAACAAACGCTTCACCTTCAGGGCCCTTCAGCTGCTCCCGTACTGCTGACGCTGCAGGAATATCTGCATGGCTTGTGTTCCACCTTCATCTGTCTGTGACCTCCGGGTGTAAAGTCCAACATTTACATTAACACGACATTAGACTTGCAAACCAGTATTGACATCAGCAGAGACAAAAGACGACGCATGTGATAAGTTTCCAGGTTGGTAACAGAATATATATCAAACATCAGTGGCTGAACGAACCTCTGGATGCTTTAACCAAAAAAATACACACCAAAGTATGACGTCAGGTGTGTGAGCTCCCACCCCAGTTAGCTTGGCTAACAGCAGCGGTAGCTAATCTACAACAACAATCACTTATTAATAAGTAATGGACTGAAAGTTCTGTTTGTGTGTGGGAAATGTTTGTGTGTTTTGTGGTATCAAATCCTGAAATACACAGTGGCATTGCTGTCAGTTGCTATGGAAACTAGTCCTTTTGTGTGTGTGTGTGTGTGTGTGTGTGTGTGTGTGTGTGTGTGTTATAGAGAGGACAATTAAATGTTTAGTTTGGAAATTGTTTCTTTTTTTAATAAAAAGTTTGGAACTACATACATACTGAGAAAAATAAATGTTTAATTTGTAGCAAAATATTTAGTTTGTAAACAAAGAAGAGCAATATTTAAAATTTATGCTAATGGCGTACATTTCTGAAGGGAGTACTCTCTCCTATCAGTTTTTTTTATGACTTGTGTCAAATGATTAAAAGTAAAGCTTAACCTCACACACCCAAAAAAATAACATGACCTTTAATTTTATGAATTATTCTTGAATTATTAAACAAATGTTTCATTTTCACAGAATCATTTGTGATTCTTATCAAAGTTGATCACATATAGAAAGCTAATTAAACGTTAAAAGCAGCTGGAAAAGTTGTCAAATTTGGAAACGTAATTCTGTCACGTTATAGAAGTGCATTGATTGCAATATTAAATATTAACAATAAACCCCCAGGTCCATTCCTAAATAAGATATTGAAAATGAGCGTAAATGTTCAGTTTTATTGAACAGGCGTGTTAATAAAACTCTTTAAATGAATTCTCAGGGTTTTTCTGACCTCCAGCTGTCTTTATGAAATCCTGCTGTTCAGACATTTGAAACTCTGCTCTGGATGTTGCGTAACCAAAACGGGTCAGCATGATGGCAGGAGTGTCGCTTTCTCTCCTTATAGTGCAACTTACTGCTTTCCACACAGATATGTGAAACATTTACACATCTAAGTGCTTCATAAAAAATGTTTTAATTTTGTTTAATACTTGAGTAATTGCAGCATACTTTAATTTGGTTATCAGTGATAACAACAGTGATTTTTCAGAAAGTCTGCTGCTCCGTAAGCTGACTTATGTAAATAGGTTTTAGCTGAGGCTGAAATTGTTGCATAACTGACCCTCTGTGCCTCGACTGTCCTGACAGAAAACCGTCTGCTACTTCTGGACTCCGTTTCCCAGAACCACCTGGGACCAGGCTAAAGGTGACAGGAAAATTTCTAACACTTGGCAGCGGCGTCGGTCAGAGGTGAGTAGAGTACCTAAAACCTCCACCCAAAACAGAGTATCACTACTTCAGCATAGTTTTACTCAAGTAAAAGTAAAAAGTATCCAGAAATTACTCAAGTACAAAAAGTCAAGTACAAGTACTGATCAAGTTATCAATCATTTAATATTTTAAAATGGTATCATCAGGTGGACCAAAATGTAAAGAAAAGTGGAAATTTGGGTGTTTTAAGGATGAAAATGACAATAATTCATACAAGTAACAAAAAATAACAAATAAAATTGTTCCTAATCAGTTTCTTTCAATAAAAAACTTTATAAACTTTAACAGAAACTGTGTTTCTGTCTGGTGAATGTTTGATTAAAACATGTTTGTTTTTCATTCAGTGGGAAGAAAATCCAGAAATTTTACTCAAGTAAGAGCAGAAATACTTCATAATGAAGTTCTTAGCGCTGTCAATCACCCTCCGCTCTCTGGTTCACTGCTAGCTTAGCTGTGTTGTGCAGCGTTGTTGTGATGCTCAGGCTGGTTAGCATAACCATCGATGATTTTGAAAAAGTAGTTTTCCTGCAACACTGAGTTGCTTCTCCGCCATTAGCACATTTAGCATGTTGCACATGAGGTTGATTGACAGCACTAAGCCCCTCTTCTCAGCTCTGATTGGTTGTTTTTGGTTGGTGCATTTCTTCAGACGGCTATAGCAGCTCATGGAGGAAGAGGAGGAGATCTTAACCCTTTAAAGCCTGATAATATGAAATATTATCGGAAAATGGTCAATTAAAAACAAAAAGATTAAATTGGTTGAATGTGTTTCGTTGGACAAAAGAAACCATTTTTAACTCATCACTTGTTTCCTAGTTTGTAGCATAATTAACACATCAGGGGTTTAGTTTTTGTTTGATGCTAAGATCTATATTGTACATTTTTAAAAAGCTTTTATTACATTCCTCACATTGAGGAGTATGTTAAATATTTTTATACATAAATGTTTATTTATTGCAGCAGATTTTTTTAGGAAAATACTTTGTTATAGAAATAATCGTACCAAAAACGGTACATTTTGGCGTTTACGTTTTGGCAAAACATTTTCCCCATGTTATGAGGGAAATGATCTACCAGGGGAACTAGAACTGGGTTGCTAGGTAACGGGCTGGGCTTGGCCGGGGTTGCTAGGTAACGATGCAAACAAGAACTTTTTCATCAATATTAAGGATGAAACAAGCTGTTATATCTTGAAGAAAAGTTAATTGTAAGTTATCTTGTCTCATTTCAAGTGTTCTAAGATATTTGCAGTAGAAACTAGACCAAAAAATCTTGGTAAGTTATTTAATTTTTTTTTGCAGTGAATGTGCCTGGAAAATACATAACACCGCCCCTTTAACAGGAATATATGGAATATTAATGCATTTCTATTCTCCCTCAATATAGGGTTGAAACTTTTTCCTGTTTTTCCTGATTGGGCTCTGTACTGGCTCCAGGTTTTAGTCTAATTTTTCCAGTTTTACTGCATTTTTAGCCTGAACTCTTTACATCACATCCATCTGGCCTGGATGTCTAAGGACAGCTTCATCTCATCTCGGTTATTTCTGAGCACTTAGCCTGATCAGATTAGCATTCACTTATAAAATGAGCAGAGATTATGATGACTTTGCAGAGGAATGCAGAGAATCAAGGTTAGTTCAAGTTCACCAAACCACTAAGTCTGCCTTCAGTCTCACTTAGTCCCGACGTTTATTAGCTTCCTGCTGCTGTTCTTTGTTCTGCATTGTTGTAATGAGGAAAGGAAATTAGAAGAGGGAAAAATAGAGGAATGGAAGAAGGAGAGGGAAAGCAGGAAAACTAAAATAGAAAACAAAGAAGTGGATGTCAGAAAATGAAAGAAAGGAAAGGAATAAGTGAAGAGATGTTAGAAAACGTGTTTATGTTTATCTTAAAGAATTGTCACTGTATATACCTTTTTTTTCATATATTTTTAACTTATGTGTGAATATATATATTTCAGTTACCTTAATTTGCTGCTGTGACAACAGTTGTTACATTTTCAGTTGCTCCAGTTCTTTTTCTTACTGCATTGAGTCAAACTGACCAAACCCTTTGAAAAACCTGTTCCCCTCCTCACCTGTGGGGGCGCTGCACCAAGAACCACTGAAGGAAACAGCATGAAAACATCCACAGAAGGCTCTGTGCATAGCTTCCTTCTTCACAAAATGTAAATGAGGATGAAGTGGAGTCAGATTTTGTAGGATTCCTCTTTTGTCTCTGGTAAAAGACCACAACCCGTTTCTCCCATTAATGCTAAGCTAGCATGTTGGGGTTGATTGTATTTACCCAGAATGCCTTGCGCAGTAGTCCACTTCCTGCTTTGGAGTGGTGTGACATTATCAGGGTATTTTTGGGAGAAATTATGTCAAACCTGTTGGTTCCATAAATTCTGTTTATTCCACAGAACCGAACTCCAGTCCGTTTATCTACAAAGTCCGCTTCATTTGTGCGTCAACCCGAGGCGCTCCGAGCCGCCAGCCTTGTGTGGGTTTCCTCTTCCAGGCATCAGCGGCAGGCGGCTGTTTCCCGTCGGGGTTCATGATTTAGTTTTTAGGTGATTGGGCCTCTAACAGGTGGATGGTTGAACCCTCAGGGCGTCTCGACGTTCGGGAACAATGTGATTAAAAACGCCTCTGTCTGCTGCCTGCAGGGCAGCTCAGACTTCCTGTGGTGAGGAGTCTGCGCTGCCCTGCAGACTCCAACACCACGACGTTTTCACTCACAACTTCCTGTTTTGTCTGCACTCGCATAAACCGAGAACAAAATGACTAATTATGCAAGACTTTCTGCAAGAAAGATCTGATTTGTATTTGACCAAATTGATGCTTTAAAAAAATTCTTTTTGACTCTTTAATATTTTTTTCTACACATTTTCAGGACAAATTGGTAATTAAAATAGTTGTATATAATAAATAAATTAAAGTATCCCCTGTATGGTTTATAACTTATGCTTTTGAAGTTGCCTTGCAAAAACTAAAGACTACATGAAACATTTGATATTTTATTTCATTTTAAGGATTTAGAATAGAAGATGTTTGACAATGATATCTACATAGACACTAAGATTTTTCAAATAATAAAAAAGTAGTTGCTTAATGCGATGGAGTATTGGAGCCATGCTTAAAAAAACATAAAAGTACATGTATAAAGTTGTAAGACTCTGACTTTAATCTTAAAATATTCTGACTTTATTTTGGTAATATTATGACTTTGTTCTCACTTTTTAATTTTGCTTCAGTATTGCTCTTATACTCTTTCATAATTTAATTATTAAAAGTAATTCATTCATAAATGGACGGCCATCTTGTTTGGTTTCTTCTGTCCCACTGAATTACATTATTTTTCTGATTTATTTCAGTATTTAGACGGTGTATTTACGACGCCTGCTGTTGAATTGTTCCCGTTTTGAATCGTTTTGCGTTCATGTGGGAGCAAAGGGCCGCCGGCTTCTCTGGAACTGTGGAGAGACAAATGTGTCCTGGTGGATTTGTGTGAATTGCAGGACCAGGAGGTGAAGAAAGGTCATTACAGTAAAAATAGAACTACAGCTAAAATAACTAACTGTCTCCAAGCATGTTTTCAAAACTACAACATCGCCTACTGCCAAATATACACCAGGATTTATTATCGGTTCTTTGCCATTTTACCAAATATGGGATGTTTTTGTAAATATTTTTAGAAAACCAGGAAATGGATGCCTGCACAAATTTCTAGATATCTTTATTTGTTTTTAACCCACTTTTTGTGAAAACAAAAGTTCATTATAACACCATAGCAGGCAATAAAGATGCATAAGTAAAAAAGGTTTAGTACAAAAAAAAAACAACAACAGTGACCTGGAAATTTTGTGTAAATGCAAACAAAACAAACACGCTAATTCATATGTGAATATTTTGTGTGTATTTGTTTAATTAACCTTCCTGGTTGGTTGTTTATGGAAGTGTTATTTTCCTCTGTGTACATCATTTGTTAATTTGTTGCACACTTGGCATTTGATCAATAAAGTTTCTTGGGTGGGGGGAAGGAACACGAGGACAGGAAGTGGAACTGCTGCATAAACAGTCTTCACCCACTTCAAAATAAGAGCATGAATATTAAAAGTTAACTGCTTGAATAATTTGTAACAATCGATAACCAAAACTTCAATTAATTTAGGGGAAGATAAGTGTGCTAAATGCTTCCAGTTAGCCAAAATGCTAATGTGCTAAATGAAAAATTAGCTGTGTTAGCAACTTACGTCTCAACAGTTGATAATCAAAACTTTAGCACAGATGTCAACCCTTACTAAACAGAAAGATGACAAAACAGTGAAGTAAATTAGCGCTTTAGAAATTATTTGGAAAAATTAGTTTTAGACGAGGTCTAAGCTAAGTGCGTTAAAGTTAGCCAACATGCTAATTTAGCGCTGCTGGGAGAAATGGCTCGTAGTTTTTTAATCAAAAGAGAAATCCTACAACTGCTAAAATCTGACGCTAGCCGAATTCTCGGTTTTGTAAAGAAAGAAGTTGTGCTCAATGATTTCTCTGTCGTTTCCTTCAGTGGTTCTTGGTGCAGCGCCCCCACAGGCGAGGAGGGGAACAGGTTGCTCAAAGGGTTTGGCTTGTTGGACATGCTGCATCGTGAAAGGGAACCGCAGCAGCTGAAAATGTAACAGATGTTGCAACTTTGGTCCCTAATCGAACCAAATGTACTGAACTATCAGAAGTGAATAAATCTGTTTGTTTGTTTGCAGTTTTTGAAAGCACGACCAATTATTCTGCCTCCTCTGCCTCATGAAGAGATGCTGCCTGCGCGCTCTCTGAGTGAATCTGCAGCTCTGGATGTTTCTGCAGCTCTGGAAGGTGACTTCTTATTCCCGGTTTTATCAGACTTCATCCTGCACAGCTGCTCTGGAGGAGTTCTGTGAAATTAGATGGAATACGGGAGACGGAAACCAGCCTGCTGCAAACTGTGCATAATAAACCTCTTTTGTCTCTGGCATTTACACTGCAAAAACACTTTACCAAGTATTTCTGTTTAGTTTCTTTGGCAAATATCTTAGTTCACTTAAAATAAGACAAAACTAACTTACAAGTAACTTTAAAACAAAAAATACAAGCTTGTTTTAAGTCACTAATGGATTAATATTGATTAAAAATGCTACTTCCACTAGGAGATTACTTGACATAATTCTTATTAAAATTAGGAAATTAATGACTTAAGACAAGCTCCTGTATCTTGGAGAAAATTTACTTGTAAGTTAGTTTTGTCTTATTTCAAGTGTTTAAAATATTTCCACTGAAACTAATACAAGAATCAAAAACACTTGGTAAAATGTTGTTTTTTCACAGAAATCCAACATTTTGTTTTTTCCACTAATTGGAATTTCAGAAGCTCAGTTTTGGTTTGGTGCAGTTAAATCTTTTCAGTTATTTTATGTGTAAAAAAAAAAAGAAGTTTCGCCTTCAGTCAAAACGTACTTTACCTGCAATCCGTCCAAGAAGAGACAAAAATAAAAAATGCTGTGGAGTCTTAAAATAGTGTTTTTATACGAAAAGGATAAAAGAAGAAAGCAGAAACATTTCCTTTTTTATGCTGTTTACAGAAAAGAAAACACACAGTATTTATTTGTGTCCTGTTAGACGTCACACTGTGTAGGACTCCCTTTTTTTTTTTTTTACAGTAGAAAATATATTTATTAAAGCATTCAGGCGTCACAAAAAAGGAACAACAGCAACTGCAAGATTGCAGAACATATTCTGTACCATAAAATTGATAAACAACTTTCTGTACACACTGCAGTAATCTATCGGGAATCATAGTGTTTGCACTGCAGCTGTGGCACATGTCAGAAAAAACAAAAAACATTTGGTAAATCTCCAAAATCTGTTAAAACCAAAGCACTGAAAAAAAAAAAACAAGAAAAAAAACAAAAACAAAAAAACAAAAAACGAGTCAGTTTGAACTGGAAACGCTACAAACAGCATTAATAATGGATTAGTTCTGCGTATTGGTGCTCTTTAAATTATAAATGAGCTGTGGATTTATTACAAAAGTTCATATTTGTTGCTCTAACTTATTAAACCGAAGCGCATCTGTACGGGTTGTTAATTAAAAGACAGACATGTAGGTTAGTTTTCAAGCTACACGACTTTGAGATGTTCTTATTAAAAATCACAGCTAATATTTAAATCCTGTTCATAGACCAGATTTAACTTCTCAAAATGACAGGTTTTAGTACTAAAATGTTAATTTTAATTTATTCTGTTATTTATTCAAGGTAGAAATAGATTATATATGCCTTAAAAGCTCATAAAACACATAAAAATGTATATCTATATGCATATATACATGACTTGCTGGTTTAATTTTAAAAGTTTATTTTCCTCCAGATAAACTGACGTCTGTAACCAAAAGTCTGTTTTTAAAGCAACTGCAGCATTTCCCAAACATTGAGCTGCATTTTTAATTCTTTTAACACTGCCACTCTGAAATCTAAATACAAAATAAAGCTTCTCAATAAAATTTGTACTAATGCAGATTTAGTCACAGTGATCTCCAGTGTGTGAACTGAAGGTTTTGAGTCTTTCTTTATTAAAAACATAAGGCTTTAGGTGAGAGTAATGGTCGACTGCCACATACGTTCATAGAAACCAAGGATTGATTAAACAGAAGCATTAACTGGTTAATTTGTGTGACAATGGTAGAAATCTGTCTATAGGCTGGAATTAAAACCGGTGGTAGGCACCACTGCTAATGCTGAAATGCTATTCCAACATGGTATTTAGCAGAAGCTAATGCTAAAGCGCTAGCCACCATGACAGAAAACATGTAAAAAAGTGATTTATCACCCTTTATAGGGTCAAATTTGTTATTAAATACAGTTGAGTTTCAGGAAGTGTTTCCTTGGTTTCAGTTTTATAGTTATTGAATATTCACATCAATATATTTAAAATGTTTACTACAGCCTCTAGATCTACTGCAATGCATTCTGGGTACAAAATACACCTAATTTGCTGGTGAAAATGAGAGAAGCCTCTCAAAATAATTCATATGTGAACAGCCAAGTAAATTAGCGCTTTAAGACTTATTTGGAAAATAAGTAAGTTGCAGTAAACAAAGTATGCTAAAGTTAGCAAAAGTATTTTGTGAAAAATTAGCTCTGCTGTTAATTACTTGATGAATTCTCTAGCTGATAATCCAAACTAACTAATTTAGGGGAAGCTAAATGCGCTGTTCTCAGTTAGCAGAAGCTGCTGAAGCGCTAAATGGAAAAATTTGCTCTGTTAGCACATTAGCATATTAGCCGACGTGTGCCTACCACCAGTTGAATTTAAAGTTTTTTTTTAGTGCATTTGTGGGGATACAAATCCTCCAAAATGAGTTTTTCCTGAACTTTCTGCTAAATCCTGATTTCTACCTGGTAACTTTGCTTACATCGTGAATCACGTACTGACGCATTTTTAACTTCAAAATAATTGTTTTTGTTTTAATTTTGTTTGTGGAAGCGACGTTAATGTTTTTGAGTTCTGAACGATTCGGGTGACAACAGGGGGTGGAAACCTTTAGCTGCAATGCTAGTAAATATGTTCCCATTGGTTATTGAGGTAGGCATAAATACAGTTTAACAAATGTTTTAAAAATAAAACGTAAATAAAACCTAATTATTCCTGCTCTCTGTATTTTGTAAAACAGTTTCTTAGCTTTGGTTTCTAAAACAAGCCTTTCTCTGTGGAAAACTCGAAGCGGCAGAGATTCAGGCTGCAGTCACTCCAGATGCTAATTTATCTTCAGAGGAACCAGCCTGGGAGTTTGGGGTGTGCGGCTCCTCTGGGAGGCGCTGGCATTTATTTTTAGAGCTTAAATGAATGAGGGGACATGGGGGGAAAATGTAGGAAGGGCAGAAGAAGTGGGAAGCAAATCAATGCTCTGCTGTTAGCATAGCGGTGAGCTATTAGCGCCGGTAGCTGCTTTGTTAACAATGACAAAGACGGAAAATCTGCTAGCATTAGCAAGGGGGAGATAAAGAGTTACAGTTAAGAAGCAAAGGCTTTTCTTTGGCTAAGTGTGATTAATTGAAGGACTTTTGTTATAGTGGCAATTAGGTCCCATTTTCTTCTTGTTTTACTCTAAAACTTCAGAGTACATGCAGCTGCAGAAATGGCATCCCAGTGCCCCAGTTTCCAGCTCCCAGGCTGTGCCAGTTGCAGGCCTGAGGAAGCACATAGTTAATCAAAGAAGCTGTCTGCCTCGCTCTTCTGGGGCGCACAGCCGCTTTATCTGTGCAAACTTCCTAAGTAGGGCAGCTGGGACAAAAATATGCCGAAGCACTTCCCTTCCTCCCTCCTAAAAAACTGGAAACTTTAAGAGTTATTTGGCATGTAGCAGGAAATACAAAGATAGGGATCATTGTGAGTTTAACCTTTCTAAGTGCGGTGAGTAACTTACCTCTGGCATCCTCAAAGAAAAAACCTAAAACACCTCAGGGAGTCAATCTGAGGCGCAACACACTTCAGCAACTCCTTATTTGAAGTGAGCATAAGACTGACATAAATAACGGCTATAAACACAAAGGAGTCTTCATAAATGTTTGACTGTTGCTTTAAATAATTACACTTTTAAAGCATTAAGAATCCATTAAAAGTGTCAATTTTGAATTAAAAGTTTAATTACTTACCAAATAACACTTGTTAGCAACAGACATAAATATTATTATGCAAATAAAGACACTTTTAATGCAAATTGGTCTGAAAAGTGTCAACTCTGAACTAACAGTGTCATTATTTACTGAATGACATTTCATGACAATAAATATAAACATTTATGACTGTCATTTGGTAAATAATTAAACTTTTAATGGAAAGTTGTGTGAAAAGGTTCATTAAAAGTTTAAACTTTGCCTTAATTTTAAATGATATTTTTAAACAAGGTTGCATTAAAATTACATTGAAAGTGTCAACTTTGTATTAAAAGTGTCATTATTTACAGAATGACACTGTTAATATTTTAAATGCAAATTAGCACTAAAACTTGCATTAAAAGTCAGCTTTGTATTGGTAAATAATTACACTTTTAATGCAAAGTTGCATATAAAGTTTCATGAAAAGTGTCATTATTTACCAAATGACATTTAATGACAACAGTTATAAACGTTTTATAAAGTCTCCTTCATGTTTGTTTCATTCTTATTCACACTTCAACCCAGGAGCTGCTCACTTCTGACCGGAGAAAAGAAAGAACATTTCTTCTGCTACAGACGGACAAACAGCTGGAGGAAGAACTGCTGTGCACTGAAAAAAGAAAACGGTTGATCCAACTTTAAAAACTTCAGCTAATATGTTGCAAGAAGTCAAATTAAGTTTATTGAACAAAAGTAACGTAATTTGATGACATGAAACAAATAAACAATTTAAAAAGGTTTTTTTCCAGTGTGGAGTTCACTGCCAGAAATCTTCTGGTCTATAAAAACATTAAAGTTGCTATAAATCGCGTGATACATTAAAATAAACTCAATAATTTCAGTTTGCATTATTTATCATTTTTCTCTTTTCTCTCTTTCCTGGATGCTAAAAGTTTTCAGTCTGGAGTTTTTGGTCTCAACTGTTTACAAAAACTTCATAATTTATTTTTTTTGTTGTTTCTGTTTTATTTGTTTACCTTTTAGTTCCAGTGTTAAGTTGACTCCTATTATTTTCACAGTTCATTTTATATAAATTGAATGAAGGTTTCAATCTAAAATCAAAAAAAAAAAAAAAATCAAATGATGAACAGTTTCTTCTAAGTTAATGAACATTTAACATTTTCTGAGAGATTCCCACATTTAACTTAAACACCAGAGATGCTAAGCTCAGTTAGCTCTGTTTTAATGCTAATTTCATTTTTAGCTCTTAAGGCAACCATTTTTCCTCCGTACTGTTGAATACCTGCAGTTCGATCTTGTAGTTTGATTCTTTGCAGCTTATTTAAAGATCAAAATGCGTCTGTTAGTTTCACTTTGACAATGCCGCCTGATTAAAAACTTACTGAACGGTAAATCAGAAAAAAAATTAATTCTGCTTACAACACAAATTCCCCAGTTATAGTTAAGATGTGACGCTTTCAAACACATTAAATTCATCAAAATGTGTTCAAAAGAACTAGTAATTTTTCATCAGTAATGATTTATGTATTTAAATCAAAAAAGTTACTTTTAAATGAGTTTTACCTTATTGTAAGATATTTTAACTAAAAACTGGAGTAAAATTAATTGGTAAATGTATTGTTTTTTGCAGTGTATCAACACTTATTCTCATTCATTAGAGCTTCTGGTTTCTCTGAGCCTCGGTTGAACTTCATCTCCACAAAATGTTGATTTTTCTGGCTTTGCATTTTTGCTCCCAGCAGTTCAGCCTCTCAAAAAATAAATTAATTCAATTGAGGAGAATTAATAAATGTTCAAGTTGATCATAAATGCTAAGCATCAATAAAATTGGACAAAACTACAAGGGCATATTACGGCCATTGTAGATATGAAAAAAAAAGAGACAACATTCCACCAAAAACTCAGAAGTTTTGAAATTAATTTCTGACACTTTTTAGAAAAAAAAATCTAAATTTAAGAGCTCCAAATGTTGAAAATCTGCTGGAAAATAGTTTTGAGTTTCAACAGTCAGAATTATTCGACTTATGGAATAAGTGGGGGTTTTTTTCATAAAATTTTTGAAATTTATCTAAAAGTTTCAGTTTCTTTCTTGCAAATTTTCAACTTTTCAAACCCAGCAATGTCAAAGATTTAAAAAAGAAAAAATTTTGTGCAATTGTGTGTTT
The DNA here is from genome assembly GCF_019740435.1 of Gambusia affinis. Classification (NCBI taxonomy): domain Eukaryota; kingdom Metazoa; phylum Chordata; class Actinopteri; order Cyprinodontiformes; family Poeciliidae; genus Gambusia; species Gambusia affinis. Next base: position 3,423,288 of record NC_057873.1, read on the forward strand.
TCAAACTCAGAAACAGTTTTTTTTTTAAATTCTGTGAATAATCTCAATTTCTGGAAATTTCTTGCAACTTTTTAAACTCATAAATGTTTATTTTTTTTTCATATAATTTTAGAAGTTTGTTTTTGCAAATTTTTGAGTTTTCTAACTTGGACATTTTTTTAATTTTTTACAGAAATTTTGTGGGAGTAATCTTAAAATTTCAATCTTCTTTTCTCACAAATTTTCAACTTTTCAACCAGATATTTTGTTTTCTTTTCTAGAAATTTCCTGGGATCAATCTCAAAATGTTCTGAAATCAAAAACTAACAGAAGAAAAAAAAATCCCACGGACACTGAGTTTGAAAATGTAAAAGTTTTTTTCTAGAAAATTACTGAGATTTATCTCAAACTTTCTGAAAATTTTCTCGAAAATTTTTCCAAGAAAATGTTTTTCTTAGAAAATTTCTGAGATGAATCTGAAATGTTCTGATGTTTTTGGCAGAAATGTCCTCTGATAACCCCAAACTCGGCGTCCTGTAAAAACCGACCTGAACGTGTTTTGATCTGAAATGACCTAAAACCCGAAGCGGATTCAGCGTGATCTTCTGGCTGGAAGCTGGAGGAACTTCTTTAGGTGGCTTATGGAGAAAGTTATGTGGAAGGAGAGTGACGAGTGGCGGGCGGTTCGTACCATGCTGTGAACTGTGACTCCATTTCCTGTGGTGGGAGCCGATGGCATGGAGAGAGTCGGATTGGCCGGAGGTCACAGAGTCTGACGGTGGAATCATGGTGGATGCAGAGAGGTGCAGGTGTTGGTCGGATGACGCTGGTGCACAGGAGGATTGTGGGTAGATGGATATGTCATAGAGTTGAACCCCTGAAACTTTATTTCTGCTCTAATCCACTCTTCACTTACCTCGGATTAGTTCACCTAGCACAGGGGTGTCCAAACTGTGGCCCGGGGGCCGTTTGTGGCCCCTGGACTGATTGTTTGTGGCCCCTGACTTTCTGGGTTTTTTTATTATTACAAAGTAAAATCTCCCTACAGTAGAAAATGTCGGCAGCAACACCAGTTATTTTCAATAATCCCATTTTTTGTTTTCTTCCATCCTGTGACTTTTACTCAACATCTGATTTAAGTTTTATTAAACTCTGCCATATATAGCTGCAGCTACATTTTATTGCTCAGAATTGGCAAAAGTTTGATAAAATATTCTAGAAAATTAACAAATTCCTTCCCTACATATCTGACTAAGTTTTGCTCAAAATCTGATTAAATATTTATTAAACTTTGCTACATAGAGCAGCTAATCCTTATTTTATTGCTCAGAATTGACTATATTTGATTAATACTTTTTTTTGTTGCAAAATTGTAATAATTTACACATCTTTTCCCAAAAACATACCTGACTTTTACTCAAAGTTTGATTTAATATTCATTGAACTTTGCTACATAGAGCTGCAGCTACATTTTATTGATCAGAATTGACTACATTTTATTTTATTTTTCTAGAAAATGTACAAATTCCTTCCCAACAACATATCTGACCAACCTTTCCTCAAAGTATGACCAAGTTCTGCTTTTAATTTAATATTTCTTAAACTTGGCTACACACAGCCAGCGTCTTCATTCTATTGGTTGGAAAATTCCAGAACATTTGGTCATTTTTTTTTGCAAAATTGTAATAATTTACACATCCCTTCCCAACAACACATTTAGTTTAATTAAAGCATTGTTTATCGTTGGAGTTTGGACACCCCTGATCTAGCATTATCCAAAAATCAAAATGAAAAAAAAAATAAAAATCCAAATCCTGTTTCTGACTCTTCAAAGCAAACGTGAGGATTTACTGCTTAACACTAAAGATGTTACTTTGCTTCAATGATTTATTTTACCCATAACCATGTACAAATAAACAAAACCTTTACAGCTTTGTATGGTCACACATTTAGCATTCATTGGTCCAAAATTCACTCCTGACGGCGACAGAAAAACCTCGACACCGACTGACGTCTCGGCGTTGCACTGACGTCACAAATGTACCATCCATTCTGACAGTTTCATTGCAAATAAAATATTCACATGCAATGATTGGAAAAAAATTTACATTACCTCATGTCACATAGAAAGTAAGCGAAAAGTTCCAGTATTTAGAAATAAGTTTTCTTCAGAGATTCGTCTCTTTTTGTGTCTTTTTTTTTATTTTTATGTTTTTTAAAGTCCTACACATTCTGTCAACAGCGTTGTTGGTCTCGTTTGGGTTGTAAACATAAAGTTACAGCCGGCCGGCCGCGTACCGTCGCTCAGAGAGAATTGGTCGATCGATCGGTTGCTATCAATCGGCTGATGGGGAAGAATTGGGTTGGGGGAAATACAAACCGTTCTTTGGGGCAACAAGACACCAGCGAGAGACTGGAGAACAGACTAAACAGCAAATTTGTGTAAGACACCCTGAGAATCACAACTACGTTTCCCTCTTCCTGTCCTCTCTCTCCTTTTTATGTTTCTTTTTTCTTTTTTTTTTCATTCCTCTGCTTCTTCCTCTAAGATCAAATCATTGCCAGGTGGGCGTGGCCTCATCAGTTGGGTCGCTTGGTCGGTAGCTTGGTTTTGTTGTGCTGGAAGCCAGTTGCCGGGCAACTGCCCCCCCACTCCCCCCACCCCCCCTGCGGGTTGTCATGGAAACGGGTTAAGGTGGATTCTGGCCTGGTAAAGGTAGGATGTGGCACGTACAGTAGTATGAACAAGAGGATGCAGGATGCAGCTCTGGGGGAAAAGAACAAGTTTTGGTTCGAAGATTAAAGGAATTAAGTAATTTTTTTTTTTTTTAAATGAGTGAAATGGTGTAGAAAGTAAGCGCACCTCCTTCAGATTTAATCCCTAAATGTTGAAATAAACACTAACAAACGTCTGTCACATGAATTTCTGTCCCCAAAACGTTTATTTTATTTTATTTTTTGTTGCACAACGACTACATCTGCTTCGGACAGCAAAAAGTATTTTCAGCCTGGGACCGCCAAAATAAGAGCACCAGAGACTTGCGCGATATGTGATCATTTTATTTCATTGTGACTTTTTGTTTGTCTGATTCAGTTAGTTTTTATTAATTATTAGTTAAATAGTTTGTTTTTATTAGTTATAGCAGTAGTTTTAGTTTTTTCATACTTTTATGAATTTACGCCGCAATTTTCAGTCAACTAACGTAAACTTGAAACTAAACTTCACATCAGTTCAAAAGGCTAATAAATAAATTAATAAATACAAAACGAAGGATGTCATATCTATAATTTCATTATGTCTTAGTTAGTTTTATAAACACACAATGTAGCTCAAGTTAGCTTTCCCCTCAAATTACCGTTTTTATTTTAGTTAAAAATGTTTTCCCAATTTCAGTTTTTTTTATTTTGTTAGTTTTAGTTAGTTAATTGTAATAACCTCAAATGCAACCCTTTAAAAAAAAGCATCACTTCCCTGGGTTTATTTCAGTTTCATTTTATTTATAAAGTGCCAGTTCCTAACAAACGTCGTCTCAAAGCTCTTTACAAAAACTAAATTTAATCACAATTTCGACACGTTCTATTTTTTTCAATTCTGAAAAATGTTAAACCTATATGTGCATTATTTATTTCATGATATATTTAATTATTTAGCCCTGCATGCACGTTAGGAGCTACATTATTATAATTCTAAAAATGACTTAGTGACCCCCTCAATAGGCGTCTTGCGCCCCTTTCAGGCCCACGACCCTCGCTTTGAGAACCCCTCCTTTACTGCATGCTTCCTTTTGTACTTTAGTGCTAAATTTCTTTCCCCTCTGAGTCTTTGAAGGCAGAAGTCCAAGGAACAGACGTGTTAAAGCAAACTAAACCCAAATTAGTTGAACCTTTAATGAATCAAGCAACTGAATTCGGTTTTGTTTGGATTTCAACCCTCAGGAATCTAAAAGGTAAAAAAAACAAAACAAAACACACTTTTATCCCCAGATCTGTCAGTATAGATTGTGACAGTAGTATGTTATCGATGGAGAACATCACATGGGGCTGACGTGGTGTGCAGCAAAAGGATGGCGCAGGGGTAGGCGGTAGTGGTGGACAGTGATTGGTTGATTTGGTTGGTCAGGTGACTGAAGGGGGTTATGGACAGTCGAGTTGAGTCAGATCACATGATGAGGGTTTGCAGCTATAACGTCAGGCGGTTCCATCAGGGAGCATGGAAGCCTGACAGGTTTTAGCTTTTTGGTGGACACTGGACGAAACACCCACCCCGATCCCCAGACACACACACACACACACACACACACACACACACACACACACACCCACACATGCATGCATCCAAAGGAAAGTTAGAAGCAACTCATGCACGCTCACTTGAGTGAAGTCGGCCTTGCCCACCTTCTTCAAATTAAATGAAATTGGTGTCACATTTTGTGCTGCAAAACATTTTGATTGTGCTGCTGTCATTTTAAAGACACAAATGTTTCTGGAGGTCATCAAAGGTCAACCAGATTGTCCACGTTTACAAAAATCAAAAGAAATATGTCGAATCAACAGGACTACCTTTGTGCAGCACCAAAATTTGTGCTGCTATGCTTGTGCAGCACACATTTATGCCTGTGCCAGAGGTAATCAAAGCTCAACTAGCCATCCACATTTACAAAATCAAATAAAATCTGGTGTTAACTATGCTGCGTTTCTGCAGCACAAATTTTTGTTTTAAAAGCAGCATAAACTTGAGGGCAAGTTTTAAACCCAGTAGTCATTAGTTCACATTTATAAAATCAAATTAATTGATGTGAATAAACTGTGATAGGTTTGTGCAGCACCAAAATTTATGCTGCTACATTTGTGCAGCACAAATTAAATTTTGTGTCGCTGCCATTTTAAATTTATTCATAAATGTTTCCAGAGGTCACCACAAATAAACAAGCCCATCCATACTTATTAAATCAAATAAAATATGGTGTCGATCAACTGTGCTATAGTTGTGCAACATAATTTTTTGTTTGTGCTGCTAATTATCAGAAATTAGTATTTTAAAAAAATGGTATTCATATGCCTGTTCAATTTACTGTGCTAAAAGTCCCAACAAATAACATACAAAACAAAAGGCTAACATTTCACGACCTCCCACTTGGCATCTTGTGTCCCTCCTCAGGCCCATGACCCACACTTTGAGAACCCCGGCTTTACTGGGAGCTTCTTTTCAACTTTCTTGTGCTTTAATACTAAATTTTCTTGTCATAACAGGACAACATTTTAGTTGTACAAATGTAGCACAATCAATTTTGTTTGATTTTGATCTTTGGTGAACTCTATTTCTTTTTATCTTAATTTTAATGGCACAAAAAATTGTGCTGCACAAACACTGCGAAGTCGATTGACACCATATTTCATTTAACTTCATAAATGTGGACTGGCTGGTTGACCTTTGATGGCCTCTGGAAACATTTATTAACATCTTAAAAAAAAAAAAAGGGACAAACAAAAATTGTGCTGCACAAACGAAGCACATCAATCAACGTAGCGCAGTTGTGACATTGTGTAGGACAACGTAGCGACTGGTTAATTTCGTAAATGTGGATTGGCTGGTTGATCGGAAACATTTATCAAAAATCTTTAAAGCAATAGCAGCACAAATGAAAGTTGTTGCAGCACAAACATCTGACACAGATTTAGTTTAATTTGAGGAAAGTGGGCGGGGCCGACGTCCCTCGGGTTGGTGTGAATGTTTTTAGCTCACACCAGCTAGCACTCGGTCCCACCCCGGACTTGCGATGTGTTACTGTGATGATGCAGAGTGTGGTGGAAGGTGAAGAATAAGACAACGGAAGACAGGTGATGCTAAAATGAACATTTATAATGACTGCTGTTGCTGTCGCAAAATAAGAATCCTTAAAAAAAGACCTCATATATATATTAGCACTAGTTTGCCCACTTCACTGGTAATCCACAAGTCAAGAAACACAACTCACTAGGTTTTTTTTTTTTTTCGCTTTACAAACACAATGCTACAATTACATTAAATATTCAATAATCTTTAAGTCAGTTAATGAATGTTGTTAAAAGCAACCACTAAGATACTAAAAAATAAAAACAAAACAATAGTATTAATTCACCTTTTTTTTTTCCAGTCATTCCCTTTTTCTTGTTGCGACGTTATTTATTAATAGTATATCAATAATAGTCTGAGAAATAAATAGCTCATGTGGTGTTGTCACGGCGATGGGGCAGGCAGCATAAATCAAGAGTGGAGCTGAGAGCAATGCAATGAAATGGCGGGAGTCGAATTTATTTCCAGAAAAAAATGCAACATGGAGATATGATCTGACATTTTCTTCTTCTTTTTTTTTTTTTTCCCACTAATGGCGGTGTTTTAATTTTTTTGTAATGATGATATATGTAGCTAACGCTAATAAAAACACACTAACGCCACTACAACTCACTGGTAGGAAACACATCAACAAATGCACATCGAGAATGGCGTTTAGCTAGCCGTCAAGGTTAGCGGTTGCTATCTGAAGCTAACAGGGAAGCTAACAGTGCACACAGGAGGTAAATCAACACTAATAACAACGGCACAGGGCAACACTAGCAGAGCCGATTAAAGATTACACTACGGGCGTTCAGGAGTTTCTCTCTTTATGCTGCCGGCCCCTTTCTGCTTAACACGTTCTCTCTTTACAGCTTGGCAAAAAACTCTGACAAAAATATTTACAATGAGAGAGAGAGAGAGAGAAAAACGTGGAGAAACAGTTGCTTTTTATGCGTTTTTTTCTTTAAGGATCTTTTTCTTGCTTTCTTTTTTTTTTTACTTGTATCTCAGAGAAATGTCCCCCAATGATGAGCAACAAACAAACAAACAAACAAAAAAATAATAATAATCCAATCATATCAGCTAGCATTGCACAGTCTCAAGAGAGGTTTTGGGGATGGAATGGAGAGTTATCGTCCAAACAGTTGGATGAACACAGAAGTGGGGAAGGAAGGTCAAAGTTCATGAGGAAGGGGGAGAGGAGGAAGGGGTGGGGTGAAAGTTCAAAAATAGTTCGAGAAGACAGAGGATGGGCTGCGCAGCTGACGGTGCGTAAACACTCCCCCACACACACACCACGGTGTGTGATCTGGATGTTAAACGACAAACGGAAACAAAGAAAAATAAAAATAAAAATCATCATTAGAAAGAAACAAAATGGAGATTTTAAAAAAAAAATCTTTCCCCATTGAGAAAAAACAAAAATCAAATGGAGCGAGAGCGATCACAGAGAAAGGAAGAAGGAAGGAAAGAAGGAAGGAAGGAAGGAAGGAAAGGGGGAAATGGCACACAATCAAAATGGAGTCCAACAGGCTGAAGAAATGACAGAATTAGGAGGAAAAAAAAGAAAAGAAAAAGCAGCTGGCATGAGCGGTAGTAGCGCCGTTTCTGTTTGGTTTTTGGAGTAGGAAGGTAGCCGACCTGCAGAGGGGTTAATCCTGGCCGGGTTTAGCTTTGTGGAGGGTGGAGGGTGGGGGGAGGTGAGGAGGAGGAGGAGACAGGTGGTGGTAGGTGGGGCAAAAGGTGCCGTTCAGTTGAGGCGTCATGAGCGACATCATGTTATGAGGGGCGGAGCATGCTGGCTTCATGGGTGCTTCCAAGATGGATGTCCAAGACAATACAACTCAAAAAACGCTTGGAATGGTAGTAGTAGTAGTAGGAGGAGTAGTAGTCACTGTTTGTTTTTTTTGTTTGTTTTCCTCTCTTTTTTCTATTTTGGCACTCGAGAGAAGAGATTCGTGGGAGGCGACGGAGGAGAAGAAAAGTGTGAGTGTATGTTTGGACGAAGAGGAGGAGGAGGCGGAAGGAGTGGGCAGTGAAAGTGCACAAAAAGGAGAGCATGGAGTGTTTTGTTTGTGTTTATGTGTGTATGTTTGGAAAAAAAAGGGTAAACAAGCTACAGACAGAAAATGGCATTTTTTTTTCTTTTTTCTTTTTGTTAAAACAGAGTCGGGTTAGAGCATACAGTACAAACCAAAAACCAGGAAGGTAAAGAGACCAACAGAAGAAGAAGAAACTGAAAAACAGTGATGTGACAAATGCAGTCTACAGTTGCTGCTGGTGTTTCAATGGGGACCGAGTTTCCTGTAACACACCGTGGAAAGCAGGTTTCTGGAGGTAGGTGGAGTGAAAAGGGCAAAAAAAAAATCAGAACAAGTTATGACCTGTTGAGCAGGTTAGGAGTTAAACTGGCTACACATTTGGGAAATTATGATTCATCGGCTTTCAACAGAGACGGACATGAGGAGCATGCACATCTAAACACACAGAACACGGATTAATGCTAAACATCTACAGTGTTCTCACGCTCAGCCTGGCCCGTCATGCAGAGTCAGCAGAGTTTAGTGCAAACATTTAAAACCTCATGGCAATACTTTCTGACGGGACGGTAAGACGGCCATGCTGAAGCCAACAGAGTGAACACAGGAGGCGCCGGGACTCAAAATACTTCTTTTATCTGGAAGTCAGGAAGGCGTTTACCAGAGATGCACCGATCTCAGCCGACACCGATCACGTCTGGGTTCCTTTCTTCAAGGACAGAAAACCCGAGAAAAAAACCTGCTGCAGGTTTTCCTGAAGGTGGCTGATTACATAAAAATCGATTTTTAAAACGTTGTAATACTGTTAAAACAGGACGAAACGGCTGAAAAACAAATTGAACAATTATTGATTAGTTTCTTGTTTAACCTTTCCTGTTTTCCAGTTTATTTTCCAAACAACTTTAAACTGCCAGTTACTCAGCAGGTTGTTGCTAGGTAACCAAAGGTGTGGGAGGGGCGCAGGGGGACTTGTAACTGCTTCTCACCCAGTTGCTAGGCAACCAAAGAGCGAGCGAGTCGGGTGATTCCACCAACCTAGCTGAGCTAGCCATGAGAGTTTTAGCGGCTAGCGTGTTTCCTTTGCCTTTATCTCCCAGAATGCTTTGCGGTTCTGGATCAGAGTTTAAGAAATATCGAACGTTTTATCAGATGTATTTCCTATCGATTTTGATTACCTGTCTATCGCGATACATATTCTAGTAAAATGTCAGAGTTGCATCATTAGCTTAGCATTGTTTACAAAAGAGATTCTGCTGAACGGAAATATTTCTGCAGCACAAATCACATCATGGAAACTATTGTATTACACTATAATAAGACAACTGATAATCAATAAAGTGTAATAATCTGTGCAATATATCATTGTTTAGGTCTAAGTATATAAAAAACAGTAAATAAATACTGTATTATTATACTGCAAGACTCCTGAACCTTTATTTAAACTCTAAACATTTCATGTCAGTGTTTACAGCATGAAGAAATTTCACTTTTCTGTTTCGATTTATTAAAATAACGGGAAAATATTGTCCGGTTCTGATGACCGGATCGGTGCATCCCGATTAAAACCAGAGGAAAAACGCCGACGCATGAAGGGAGTTTTTACTTCCTTCTCTCACGCCGGACCTGGATTCCTCCTGCATAACCAACTAACTGCATAAACTGATGAATTAATGCCAAGATAAGCCAGAAATTGAGGGAAAAGGTGAATAAAAAGACTCCAGACATGACGCGTCAACAGGTTAGTAATGTTAGAGTACGAAACCACACAGAAAAACACATGAGAGCTCCTGCAGCAGTTGTGAGAAAAGTGAAACTCATGAAATGATGAGAACATTCGTGGACAATCTCTGTCTAGATTTGTAGCTAAATCCTAAGAAATATATAGATTTTTATGTGCGTTTCAAAATGTTTAATCCAAGCTCGCTCAGGAGGTAAGAAAAGAAAGTTTGTTCAAAAGCTTTGTTCAAGGAAGTCAATTTAAACTCTAAAGATTTCCTCTTCCTGTTGTAGCAAACATGTTTGTTTTAAAGCAGCTGCATGGAATAACAACAACAGTTTGAACGTAAAACAATATCAAAATGCTCTACCCTTATCGACATGCAGAGATTTGTTTCAGAAAATCAACAACACACACTGCCTATTTTTTTTATTATTTGTTTTTCTTTTGTGTTTTTTTTCTTCTTTTTTTGTCCACGCTTCACTTTGAATTCATGCAATATAGACGTGCAAAAAAGATAACATCTATTTCCACAAAATACATTTTGTTTATTTATTTTTTTGTCGTAGCTATAAAAGGTTGTATTTAAGAATGCTATCTTAGTCACATTTTCTTTAGCATGACGATGCTAAGCTATCGCTATGTTGATCAGTCTAGCCCCAGAGTTGTAGTAGTGCTGTTGCATTCTGGGAGGTTGAGTTCCCAGAGGGTCACCTAACACTAAGATGGCGGTTCCTTCTTTAGCAGGAAGGACAAAAAAATGAAAGTTATAGTGAGGTGTGTCGTCTGTTAGCCTAGCTAGTTCTTAAAAACAGATATGGGGACTTCACCCTTACTATAAATAAGTTTCATTTGGCACTTTTCACATTTTCTTAATATAAAAGGAGGTCTCTTATTACCTAATGTTTTTGAGTCAACACGTTTAGAGTTTTAGCTCCTTCAAGACATGTTTGGCACAAAATTAACTTATTGTCAGCGTCTAACATTTATTTTTACACCGTCGCTTCAATCTCGCTGCTCCAGCTGAAGGACAGGCTCCGATATGTTTTCGTCTTAGTACATCAATTATTAAATAGCAGCATTTCCGCAATAAAAAAAAAAAAAGAAAACAAAAAGAAAAAGATGTACTTCTGTAAACCTATCCAACATCTACGGTTTAACGCTCCAATGCGGCAGACAGAGGATAAAAGACGGGACAACACGATATGCCGACGCCAGTATTGCTTCCAGTACTTGTCACATTTTTATTTCAGTCGCCTAACGTTGAGAAAACTTAAAGATTATTCTAAGGTTTAACCAGTGAGATGAAATATAAATCCTCTCTTCATTAATAATAACAATCTAAGCACGTCTCCCGCTAAAAGATGCTGCACTGCATGCATGTTTTCTGCATATTGCACGTTCAGTCTATAAATAAACCGTTTAAAATCACAAATTCCAGTGAGTTTGACATTTTTTAAATGTTCTGATTATTTTGCGTATGAAACGCATGCAGCACAGTATCTGTTCACTGAAGAACAGGAGCAAAATCTACCAAAGACATCCAGTCAAACCCGAGTCAAGATTCTCCCTGGTGATATGTGTTTGTGTCCGGCGGCGTGTCGGGCCAAAAGGAGGGCTGCATTCCCCACAAAAAAACTTTTCTGGAAAAAATAAGAACATTTACGGGTCTGAAAAGTAAAATGATTGCAAGAAAAACAAATTCAAGTTTAATCTCTGAAGTTTTCTAAAACTTCTGACTGAGAAATCAAAAATTTTCTAGAAAAAACCCCCTGAAATTTTACATAGAAATAAAACGTTTGCAGATATTGAGTTTGAAAAATCACCAATTTGCAAGAAGAATCTCAGAAGCTTTGAAATTAAGAAAAGTAATTTGGAGATTTCAAAAGTCAAACATTTTTTAATTTTGAAACTTTTCTCGAAAATCTGATTAATCTGAAAACTTCTGAGATTTTTCTAGCAAATGTTTGACTCAAGCTGATAAAAGTGAAATTTAAATAAATAAAAAAATTCTAGAAAATTTCTTAAATTCATCTCAAAATTTTAGCTTTTTTCAATCAAGTTTTAAACTTCTCAAATTCAGACTTCAATATTTTTTTTCTTGAAAATTTCTAAAATTAATCACTATTTTTTTTTCTGGCAAAGTTTAAACTTTGTTAGATTAACCTCAAAATGAGTTTTTTTAATCAAATTTCCAACTTGTTTTTCCTGAAACATTTCTCAGATTTTCAAACAAATGTTCAACTTTTCAAACTCAGAAACTTCCTCGTTTTTCCCAGAAAATTTCTGAAATCAGTCCCAGATTTTCCAGGGTTTTTTTTTTTTGTCCTGTTTTCTGGTCCACATGGCCTCCAACACGCCGCCGCAGTTTGTGCAAATGGGCCTCCAGCTGACCAGCCGCTGCTCTGAGCTGCACCAGCGTTTCCTCCTGCAGCTCTCCGTAGGCGTGGCTCTCTGCAGACTCAATCTGAGGCGTTTGCCGGGGCAAAGCAGCAGACATGCATCGATCGGGGCAAACAGCAGACATAGTCACCCATGGAGCGATGTGTTAGGAGGAGAAGGGTGTCAGAATGGGAGTGCACTGGGAAAGAGGAGGTGAGCGGAGTGTGGATGGAGTTAGATGGGAGTAAAGAAGCCTCCTTACCAAGTCGTGGAGATTAAACCCTCACTGGCGCTCCAACTGAGAACGACACGTTCGCTAGCAAATCTGATCTGGGCTCAGATTGTTGTTGTTGTTTTAGCTTAGTAAAAAAAAATAAAATAAAATAAAAAAAACACACCCCCTCCTCAGTTTTAGCGTTTGGACTTTAAAACTCTGAGCTGCGTTGAAGAACTGGTTTGATTTGATCCGGTTTCCGACCCGGTTTCTCCCTCAGGACTCGGATATGACGACTTCTCCTGACGTTTCAGATACGTGGGTTTGTTTCGTTTCGTTTCCCTGCCATCATGTTGCCGTCTGCAGCACGCATCCCTGACCTCCAGCAGGTCGGGACAGCGGCTCTCTAGCTTCACAGTGCATTAAGACAAAATAACAAAATAATAAGAATAATTCAGTGTACTCCGATTTGCTTAAAAAAAAACACAACACAAAATATATTCAACACAATAAACAACAGCATCTTCAGCAGCCTACAGCGGGCAGTAAACGAACGGGAGCTCTGCTCCCCGGGTGCGTGTTGGACGTCTGCCCTTTAACCTCTGACCTCGTGGCAGTCGGACGGGCGAGTTTATCTCCTTTCACTGATATGCATGCTGCCTTTTGAAGAACAAATCTGCGCGCAGATTTATCGGCGGCCCCCAGACGAACGACGTTTCAGTGTTTTAATTTAGTTTTTGTTTCCGCGTCTCCTCAGTAGTCGGTCCGAAGTGCTCTGGCTGGATCCAGTTAAACTGAAACAGGGGAGGCGGGTTTGGAAGACCACAGGGCCGACATCGGCTCGTCTAAACGACGCAGTTTCAGCTGCAGCGGGGCGGGATAATGCAGCTGCACCACAGCGCCGATAAGCCCCCTGCTGGATTACAAATGTAACTGCAGGCTGCGCCGAACGTGTGACGGATTTCCTTCAGCGAGCGAATGTGTGTGTGGAAATTTGGTAGGAAAATTTGGCAATTTTGAGCTTAATCTCTAAAATTTTCTAGAAAAAAAAACTTGGAAAGGTCAAAGATTTGGTAGAAAACCTCAAATTCTGAGACCTGAAGATTTCTAGAAAAATCTTGTAAATTTCTAAGTTTCAAAAATCAAAACTTTTCAGCTTTGGACTTCTTGAAATGTCAAACATTTCCGTCTTTGTCCGTGTTTTCTTCCTCAAAATTCCTGAGATTTTTCTAGAAAATATTCAAGTCTTTAGATTTTTTTCCCCAGCAATTTTCTGAGATTCACCTCCAAATTTTTAAAAGTTGAAAATTTGATATAAAAATTTTAAGATCGCAGAAATTTCTAGAAAAATCTTGAAATTTGGTAAAGATTCTAAAGTCAGAAAGTTTTGACATCTGAAACTTAGAAATTTTCATGTTTTCTTCTCAAAAATTTCTCAGATTAATCTTTAGATTTCTCAAGATTAATCTCAAAAGTCAAAAATTTGGTAGAAATTTTGAGATCTCAAATTTTCTATAAAAAAGCTAGAAATTTGAGTTTGAGTACATTTTTTCTTTGACTCTTTAAAATTAGAAAAGTCAAAAATGTTCATCTTTTCAAACTCAGAAATGTATACGTTTTTTTAAATATCTTGGCTAAATCTCAAAATTTCAGTTTTTTTTTTTAGCAAATATTCGACTCAGACATTTCCATGTTTGTTTTCTACCAAATTTCTGACATTAATCTCAAAATATTTGAGTTTTCCAGCAAAACTTCAGCTTTTCAAACTGATGAGTTTCCAGGTTTCGTCTAAACGGTGATTTTTAGTTGCAGCGGATGAAAACTGGACGTTTCTCTTCAGCTACAGACAGCAGATATGATGGATTCTCCTTCAGTGGCACCAGATTTGGTGCTGTGACGTTTCCTTTCAGCGCTCGTCTGTGTGTGTGTGTGTGTGTTCCCTGTTCTGCTCTTTGACTGGATATTTCTCACTCTCGTGTGTAAATGTTTTCTCACTCTCGGCTCCCTCACTGGACATAAATAAGACATATATTACACTATTTGACATTACTATTCCTCTTACATGAAAACAAAACCCAGAACAAAAAGTCTCATTTACATTCATGTCAACCTGAATTCAGATTTAAAAAAATTAGACTGCGCTTTGAACGGGCGATGTTATTAATAAATAGCGACAGTGGTGGAGATTTCCTGTAGCAAAACGACAGTAGCTGCGTTTCCAGTCAACATACGACGGCGCAGTTTGACGTTTTGAAAATAAATTTTCATTTAAAAAAAAAAAAAGTATTTTTTTTTCCAATAAAAACTGCAAATTTTTTACGAATCACGAGTCACATGACCAGCAACCGGATGCTGATTCTCAAAAACAGGAAGTAGTTTTTTAATGACTCATCACGTTTCTTATTTAACTGTGAAACTGGCGACAAAATGTTTGCGCACATTTGTGGCGGAAACGCAGCTACTGTCATCATTAGTGTTATAATCATTATTGTTGTTGTTATACTGCAGAGACGGTTCTGCAGCGCTGCACCGGTCGCGCCTGCGTGTGTGTGTGTGTAAGTGTGTGTGTGTGTGTAAGTGTGTGCGCGCGCGCGAATGAAGAAACGCCCGCACGCTCCTCACCGAGAGTTGAGGACGTTTCTTAGCTTACACACATTAAGCTAAAGTTTGCAATATTTCTCTTTTTTTTTTTAAACCGTTAAAAAGGGGAGGGGCTGAAGCGAAAGGGGGTCGAATTAAAAACGTAAATAAAATCAAAGTAAAATCAGTTTGAGGATGCGGCGTGTGGGCTGGAGGGGCCGGCGGCCGGGATGGGATTTTGGAGCGTTGCACCCTGTAAACACCAACCCTCCGCCTCACCCTGACCCTGGTGACCCTTGACCCCCGCCGCCGCACTCTGTAGCCTCCCAGTCTAAATGGAATTGAGCTCTGTCCACACAATACACAGACAGCTTAATTTACTGAACAAAAAATAAAACAATAAAAAAATCCCAAAGGTCAAGACGTTAAGTAATAAAACCTTATTTACATTTTACACATTTTTTTCTTGGTTTTTCAGCGTAATAACTCGCTCCCCCTCCCCTCCTCGCCTTCTCAGCACATTTTTGCTTGGAGTCAAAAAACTTCCTCTTTTTTAATATAGAATACTGAAAACACAGAAGAAAACGGCGCAAACGATTCCTTCCGATATTCTTTCTCTCCTCTCCTTTTTTCCATTCTCCCTTTTTCTTTGCTCTCCTCCCCCGAAGCCCTCATTCCTTTTTCACTTTTCCTCCTCATTTCCGGGCGGCTGTCAGGTTTAGCCCACTTTCTGTGGGTTGGTGGCGCGGACGCCCTGCTCGTAGGTGATCCGCTGACTGATCAGGTACTGCGCGGCCTGCGTGGCGGCCTGCGACCCCGTGATGGTCACCTTCCTGTTCCGAGTTCCCGGGATGAACTCGCCTTTCTTCGAGATCTGGATCCTGGCGCCGGTCAGCTCCTGGTACTCCACTAGCGTCTTCCCGCCTTTCCCCAAGATGGCGCCGACGAGGTTCTCCGGCACGGCGATCTCGACCACTTCCTTGGCTCCCTCTGCTAGCTTCTCCGTCGCCAGGAGGGACGACGCCACCAGAGGCGACGCCGCGCTCAGGTAGCCGTTGGTGGCGCCGGTGGCGGCCGCCAGTGACCCCAGAGAGAGGCCTCCCAGGCTCCCCACGGGGTGCGCCGCGCTGGTAGACGCATCGCTGGCATACGACGCTAACAAATTAGCCGCCGCGGCCGCTGCTGGGTTGGCGTTAGCCGCTACGGCGGCTAGCACTCCGGAAGCGGCGGCGGGATTGAGCCCCAGCCCCAGAGAGTTGGTGTTGTAGCCGTAGCTGGCCAGGGTGTTGAGCGCGGAGGTGATGGCGAGCAAGTCGTTGCCTGAGAAGCTGGACATGGTGGTCGGGAACGCGCCGACTCCCGCCAGGCCCGCCTGGCCCAGCAGAGAGGAGGCGGTGGCGGCTGCAGCGGCCGCCGCCGCCGGCATCACCTCGGTGGAGTTGGCGTACGGGGAGCCGGTGGGGTTGGAGTTGGCCACCGGCCCGGTGATGTTGGAGTAGGAGATGTTGAGGCAGGAGGAGCTCTGAGGGTCTTCCTGGATCTTCTGGATGATAATCTCCACGGCTTTGCGGTTCTGCTCCGGCTCGCCACTGATGGTGACCACACGCTCCTGCAGGTTGATGCCCTCGGGCTTCTGGGATAGCTGGACCCAAGCCCCAGACTGCTCCATCACCGCCTTGACCGTAGCGCCGCCTTTGCCGATGATGAGGCCGGCTGTGCTGTTGGGGACAATCAGCTTGGCCTGTTGGGAGGACAAGAAGACAGAAGAAGAGTTGGAACAGGAAAATATTTTAACCGCAAGTCCAAGAGACGTTTCAGCGCAACGCGCAAGATCCCGCAGACAACTCGCTAACGATGACTAGCATTGGTTTTAGCTGTCAACATAATGCGCTAATTATTAAATGTGCTTTTCTACTGATTGTCAACATTACCACAACTAGATAACAAGTCAGGAAAAAGCTTTAATTAAGAAAAATAATATCCAGGAAGAGGGAAGTAGCTCGGTTATGCTAGCTTGACTATGAGAAGGAGAGGAAGCGAAAAAAAAAGAGAGGGAGAAATGAGAAAAGATGAACGATGTCTGAGAGGTGATGAAAAGAAAAGGACATTCAAAGTGTCACTGGAGCCTGACGTGGAAGATTACAAACCATCTGCAGCATTTATTATTTTTTAGTATTTTTATGGTTTTGCTGAATACCAGAGTGAGGCAGCGGAGGAGAGGCAGGTGGAGGTAAACAGAGTGGGAGGGATGGATGGATGACAGAGAGAGAGAGAGAGTAGAAAGAGGAATGCTAAAGAGGATACTTCTGTGGAGAGAAAAAAATAAAAAAATGAGTAACACCGGCTCCCAGGGGTCAGTGTTGCCATGGAAACACAGCTCCGGCATTCAAAGGGTAGAGAAAAAGAGAGCGGGGCCGACGAAGCGCCCAGAAAACCTGAGATTCTGAGCTGCAAATCTAAAATTTACACAAAGAAACTTTTGATTTTATTTTAATTTTAATTCCTCATCCAGATGCAACACTGAGATCAGCTGAGGTGGAAAAGCGATCGCAGCAGAAACCATGAGAGTCCAGAAAAAACAACATATTTTACTGTTATTTAGACACCATGAACAATGAAGATGATAACTTATGAACGGCATTACAATAACTGGACATTCCTTCAAAATAAAAGGCTTACAAGTTGGTAGAAGCACCGAAGGAGGGGCAAAAATATAACATTGTTTTTTGAATTTCTATTGAAAAGAATAATAAAAGCATCCACAGTGAAACATGGTGGTGGCAGCATCATGCTGTGAGATTAACTGAACACTTCTTCCCAGATCCCTTTTCACCTTTGATCAACAACCTTCATAAATCTACATGGTTTTATTAGAGCCAATGCAGATAAATAACAAGGAAATTTCCACCAATCAATCTTGTGGAAATTTTGAGATTAATCTCAGAAATTTTCTAGAAAAATCTTGGAAATTTCAGAGTTTCAAAAGTAGGAAAGTCGGTTCTGTTAGCAAATTATTTCACTTGTAAAAAGAAATTTTTTTCCTTGTTATTAGTGAAATAATCTGTCAGTGGATCTAGAAGAGGGTTGCTAGGTAACGGGCTGGGCTTGGCTGGGGTTGCTAGGCAACGGCAGAATATTCAACCAGTGAAACTTGAATTAAAAAAAAATAAAAAATCAATATTAAGGAATTATTGATTTAAAACCAGCTCCTACATTTTGATGAGAAGTTGTTTTTAGTGTATTGACATATTTGCCCCGTAGAGCAGACAGAAATACTCGGTGAGGTTTTGTGTGTGTTTGTGTGTGTTTGTGTTTTGCTGTGAATTGTGCAGAAAGGCGGCTGTGACACGCGTCTCCACTGACGCCTGCAGAGAATGACGCATGTCTGCTGCAGCTCCGACCTCGCAGCCGAGGAAAAGAAGCTCTTTCTGCTTCCAGAGTCACAAACAAAACAAAAAATCACATTTCACCTTTAAACAGGTGCATGTTGTGAATTCCTGAGAGTTTTGAGTAATAATGAGTAAAAATAAAGCGTGAAGATAAATTATAAAACATTAACCAGTTAGCCTGCTTAAATTAGCGCTTGATTTGTGTTTTGCTCCTTGTTTGCTGCATTTCTTTTTGTTTTTTTTGACTCGTATGTCTCATTATCTGCAGTGCAGCTTTCTTTCTCCCAGGCAGCGGCTGAATTTACATAGAAATAGAAAATTAGCGAAGGCGGCGCAGATTTAAACTCGTCGCACTTCTGCTGCAGCGGCTGGAATACGGTCTCCTCCTCCGGGGGCCGTTTGTTTGGGCCGCTCCTCTGCTGGGATTAGCAGTTCAGTTTGTTGGTTTTCCTTTCCTCTGAAGGCACGAACGGGAGCCGGTTTTGTTTCTGGTCGACTCTCGGCTCGGCGACAATCTGCTGCGCACATGAAGGAGACTAACACAGTGAGAACTCCACTTCCTGCTGGTCACCAAACCTTAAACTGAGCCCATTAGCGTTTAGTGGAGTCACTGCTGTCGTTACACTGCAAAAACATTAAATCTAACCGTTCTGCTGGAGGTTTATGCAGCTCAAACTCTACAACTTTTCCTCCCTTACAACAGACATTTGTGTCGTTGTTGAGTGATTCTGGTGGTAAAACGGCCCGATTGAAGGCGGGGAAGTTTCAGATGTTTTTTCAGACGTCGGTGGGAGGATAAGCAGCGGCGCGTCTCAGTCCCGCTCGCTGCTAATGAACCCATCTTCACTCTCCATCCAACTGATCCACGCTAATGAAGCTCTGCTTTCCTTTTTTTTTGTCTTTCCATGTTCCCGTTTTCATTCCTCCTGTCAACCTTTTCACTGTTTTTTTTTTTTTTAATATATAAATAAAAAATTGCATTCCAGCGTTCAGACGTCTCGAAGTGTCTTCCTCTCGTTAACTTTTACGGCTGTAATTTTCCGGTGGATTTACAACAGTTAATTATTTCCTCAGACCTCACACAGCATGTTCCCAGCATGAAGGGCGTTTTCTCTAGAAATTATCCTCCTAATCCAGCTTTTATTTCACCAACACTGTTGCTTCAGTTCGCTCTGATGACTGGCAGTGAAGATTAGAGGACAGCACACTAAAAAAAAAGCACAAAATCTAAAATCTGTTTCTAATGCAAATATTTTATTACATCTGAAATATAAGAAAACGGACCTACAAGTAAATTTTCAGAAAAATATAGGAGCTTGTTTTAAGTAAATAATTCACTAATATTAATAAAGAAATATTTGATCCACTGGTTAGATAGTTTTTTTTCTCATGATAAAGTAAAATAATCTGCCAGAGGAACTAAAACAGTTTCTTTCCTTTTGGATTTGTTTTCCTCTTTATAAAAATAAATCTGCTCTAAAATGTCAGAAATGAAACAAAATACAGAGTTTTGTTCTGGAATTTCAGATAAAGCTATGGAGTTACTTTAAAGGAAAAACTTTCTGAAACATTTTCATCACGTCATTTCAAACCTGAAAGATTTTCATACCAATACACTGAAAAAAAAGAGCTAAACTATTTAAATAATTAAAAATAAAAAAAGATGAAAAAGTTCTAGTTTGGCTGGTAGAATATTCCACTGTGCCGTTACCTAGCAACCCCAGTCAAGCCTGGCCCGTTACCTAGCAACCCAGTTTTAGGTTACAAGTGGACCTAGTTTGTTTTCATCAATATGAAGGAATTATTGTCTTAAAACAAAACAAGCTATTTAGCTTTAAAATAACTTGAAGTAGGTTTTGTCTGGTTTCAAGTGTACTTAGATATCTGCTCGACCAAAATACTTGGTAGGATTTTGTGTTTTTACAGTGCATTTGTAAGAAAGTCCTTCAGGTTTGAAATGACCCACTGAAGAAGTTTCTGAAAAACTTTCTTTTAAAGTAAATCCAAACATTTGTCTTAAATTCCAGAACAAGATTCTGATTTTTGTTTCATTTTTGACATTTAAAAGTGGATTTACTTTTATAAAGAGAGAAATAAATCTTCGTATTTGGTTTCGTAACACAATGAGAAGTTTAACCTTAAATACCCTCTGGGTTGTTTGCACTGAAAAACACAAAATCTTAAAGTATTTTGGTCTAATTTTAACTGTTAGTACTGCAGCAGAAATGAGACAAAAGTAACTTACAGCTAACATTTTAGATTATTTTAAGTAAATAATTTGGTAATAGTAAGTTAGTTTTGTCTTATTTCAAAAGAACAAAGATATTTTCTGTAGATACTAGAACAAAAATGCGTGGTAGGATTTTGTGTTTTTACAGTGTAGGCAGAATCCAAACGTCTCTTTCCTGCTTTTTTTCTGCTCAGGTTTAATTTTTTGCTGCTTGTTTACGTTTGTTGGTGGAAAGTTTCTGCAGAGGTTAGCCGGCGGGTTTTTGGCTTCCATCCAGCTGCTGACGAGAACGTCCTGCTGCTGCAGCTGCTGGACTGAGGTCGAAGGTCAAACTCAATCTCCTGAGCATGAATTCACTCGCTGCGAAAGCGGGAAGGGAAGTGTCGACTTCAGCAGGGATGTGGGCTTAACGGATAAATCCGAATCGATCAGGACGGCAGCGCGGGGATGATGGGAGTCCGCAGCTTGGAACGGGTTCAGATTTGGAGCTGCTGGACGTTTATGAAGGTCAAACGGATTAAATATCGGTCCAGATTATTTCTATCACACAGATGAACTAGATTTTAATAAATACAAGGCACTGGAGATTAGGAACTATCTAATTAGTGACCAGTGACTTTCTGTGCGATGTTTTTGCCACTGAGGACTTTTTAAACCCGGAGGACCAGAACCAGCGCAGGACCTGGCAACCCAAACCAGCACCGACTGGAAACTTGGATCTGGACTCTGGATCGCTCTTCTCTTCCTCTGGATCCTGGGATCTTAATTTACAAACAGAATCCCAAAGTTTACTGAAAACACTTTAATCTGTGAATTAGAATATTGAATTCAAAATTCTGAGAAAAATATCTGAAAACTGAGGAAGAAAGTTACAATTCTGAGATAAAATATATCAGAAAATCCAGATTAAAGTTAGAATTCTGAGATTAAATTAAAAATTCTGCGATAAAAAAAAATTTAATTCCTTTTCTGAGAAAACTAGTAAGAAATACATTTTACAAGGTACTAGGAAATCAATAATAATGAATAATAATGAATAATAATCAATAAATTTGGATTTTTCTTAAGTTTTCATGGTGAGATGATGCTGCTGTGACATGAAAATATGGTAATAAAAGTGTCGTTTGAGTGACTAAAGATGTTTTTCTGCTTGCTCTACCATTGTGGCCGCTTTCTGAAATAGATGGCAGCGTTTCGCTGTGAACCTGATATCGGTAACCTGCTCCGGAATAGACTGTGGATTAGTCATTTTTAGACCTGTCATGTTGATAATGATGATCCGTATTCTCATCACAGCTTTGTGTCGCGTTCCGTCCAGGTCACACGGCTCCGCATGTCGCTAACGCTAACACACACACACACACACACACACAACCAAAACGCACACAAACGAACTGTGGCTTTATTTCCACCTTTGTACAAACCAAACAATGTCTGCATGTTGTGTGAACACGGAGAGCGGCTGGAGGACGGCAGAACAACTGTTGAGTCTCTTGGAGGTTCAACTTTGAAGTCTTAAGCAGGTGACTTTAGCTTAATCTGCCTCCCACTGATCCGCAGGCTTAGCCGTCTTGCTCTCTCTCTCCCCACGTCTTGTTTACCTTTCCCCCCCTCTTCTCTGTGCTGTCCTTCATTTCCATCATCCAGGAGGAGAGAAAACCCTCCACCCCCAAAACAAAACTAAAAATAAGAGGATGACAGAAGAGACGAGCGACAGAGCTGTGAGAATAAACAAACACACACACATAAATATGTTTACACATTTGTAAACTCAGCGTTTGTTCCCCTGAAACCAACAATTCATTTCTGGTTCCTCTGGTTGATTTTTATCGTTTAGTGAGAACGTCTAGCAAAAGAATAATCAATATTTTGATATAATTGATACTGCAAAAATCATTCAGATTCTTTTTTTGAACCTAAATTGATTTAAACTGATCCATTCTCATTTGCCCAAATTGTTGCATTTCTAGGTAAATGTTGAAAGATGGCACATGCTAACAGCGCTAATGATGCAAGCTAACACTACGAGTAAGGCAAAGTGTTGAGAGACATCACACGCTAGTTATGCTAAAGCTGAAAGCTATCACCAGAAGCTAACATTACAAGTAAAGAAATGATGAAAAATTAAACATGCTAGCTGCTTTAAGCTGCAAGCTAATGCTGTAAACTAACACTCTGTGTCAGGAAATGTTGAAAGACACTTCATGCTATTTATGCTAACTTCAATCTAATGCTACAAACATTACAATTAGATAAAAGAGGCTACATGCTAGCTGCCATAAACTACAAGCTAACAAAAGAGGCCACATGCTAGCTGCTATAAGCTACAAGCTAACACCATAAGCTAACACCACAAGAAAGAAAATGCTGAAAGAGGCCACATGCTAGCTGCCATAAGCTGCAAGCTAACACCATAAGCTAACACTACAAGAAAGAAAATGCTGAAAGAGGCCACATGCTAGCTGCCATAAGCTACAAGCTAACAAAAGAGGCCACATGCTAGCTGCTATAAGCTACAAGCTAACACCATAAGCTAACACTACAAGAAAGAAAATGCTGAAAGAGGCCACATGCTAGCTGCCATAAGCTGCAAGCTAACAGTACAAGCTAATGCTATGTTTCACAGCATGTTTGGGAGCAACTTAAAAAGGCCCGTAAAACTTTTGTTCACTGCAACAGTGAAGTAGTAAAACTGATTAGCTAACAATATTAGTTTAAAAGTTATCAATACTGCAAGAAAATTTTAATTTATTTTTTAGTTATTTTTTTACAAATTATGACCCAGAGTGCCATTAAATATGGGGGCCACTGTAAGTTTATACATTTTTAATCGTTATAAAAGAACTTTACAATGTTTTAAGCTACCAAATTAGAAACCCTTTCAGTGAATGATTCAGAATAAACAACTTTTCCAGATGTTGACGAGCCGTTGTGTTATCCTGTTGGTTTACTCTTGATTCCAACAAACTTTTAAAACACCAGATTTATAGACAATCAGATAATCAACTGGACTTTAAAAGGCGATTGCTGGCGACTGCTGAGGAAGCAGCAGGAGTACATTTCGTTTTTCCATCACTGAACCTGATAAATCTTTGGTTCACCTTTCTGAGAGGAAACAAAATGTCTGTCTGAGTTTCATGTCAGCTAAAAAAATAAAAAATGAATTACAGATCCTGTCATAAAATGCAGAAACTCAGTATCCTCTGCTGCTGAAGATGAGCAGAGATCGAGAGTGACTGCCGTTTTGCCGACTGAGCATTTATGCCGAGGCTGTACATTTCATGAGTGATAAAAGAAAAAAGATGAATAAAAAGTTATGAAATATGATGTAACCAGGAAGCGGGGGAAGCAAAACAGCATGTTCAATATTTATGAGTGAGCACAAAACAACAGAAAACTTAAGCGGACATGTTTTCATGTCTTTTCCTTGAACATGAACATTTTCTGGCAACGGCAAGTTGTGGAAAATGGATGGAAACATGTTGACATCATATCGTTGCTCATATGTTTATTGCCTTGGCCTCCATGGTTGTGTCTTTGACAGCAGGAGTAATAATTACTGAAACTCCCACCGGTCAGACTCAGGTTACTTCAACTAAATCTGTCCCATTTTTACTGATTTTTTAGGCAAATTATGAGTTTTATTTATGAATAAACATGCTAACTGTGCTCATGCTACAAGCTAACGCTACATTAGGAAAATGATAAAAGATGCCACATGCTAATTGTGCAATGCGTTTTGTGATAATGCTGCAAGCTAATTCTACAAACTTAATATATGTGTAAGGAAATGCTGAATGATCCAGCATGCTATTTGTGCTAATACTACAAGCTAACACAACAAACTAACACTACAAATGAGGAATTCTGTTGAAAGATGCTACATGATAGCTGCGCTAATGTTTAAAGCTAACTGTGCAAAGAAACACTAGCTGTGCTAATACTACAAATTACAGCTACTAATACTTCACAATGAGTAAGAGGATTACAAAAGAAAACTTGAAACTTAAACATAAATATGTTTTCACGTCGTTTCCTTAAACATTAACGTTTTCTGGCCATCACAAGGGAAGATGGATGGAAATATGTTGACATCATATCGTTGCTCGTATGTTCTTGGATTTATTGCCTTGGCCTCCATGGTTGTGTCTTTGAAAGGAGGAGTAATAATCACTGAAACTCCCACCGGTCAGACTCAGGTTACTTCAACTAAATCTTTCCCATTTTTACTGTTTTTTTAGGCAAATTATGAGTTTTATTTATGAACGTGCCTTAAAAAATTCAACAAGTTGCAGCAAGATGAAAAAAAGCTTCTTTTTTTTTAAATGTGAGAATTTGGTTGATTAGAAAACTAAATTTACATCTTCGCCCCCTGTTGGCCATTAGGAAGAATGCAGGCATTTCCAAAACAGTCACTTTTTTTCTTTAAAAAAAATTAAGCATTAATCTGTCATTGATCAATAACAAGTAAATCAACAAAGTTTCACTAGTGAAGTTCAACATTAAATATCAGACTAGTCTTCTGACATTTCACTGAAAAGGAGTCCGACTCCCTTTTCCTGACATGAATGTCAAACTTCCTGTGTAGAGGAGCAACAACAGGAAGCAGGAAACAGGTGTTGACACAGGAGGTGAAAGGTTACAGGACGTGGCTGCATTTGGGTAAATGGTCAGCTATTAAAGTTAAAAACAATCGTCTGAACAAAAGACTAGAGAGGCTAAAAAAAATCCCTGGAATAACAGAAAACAAAACTCCAGATCAGGTAACGTTCAAAGTCTGAGTCAACAGCGTTTAATAAACCGTCTGAGTTAATATCTGCTTAAAAGACATGATAAAACTTTACAACTGATTTTTTAAAAAGGTTTGAGATATCTTTCCTCACATTGCGTCTTTATGTATTTTAAAAAAAATGTTTTAAATTGTCAAATTTAAACTTAAACTTCGCGTTAGCATGTAGTCCTTGTCCATATAAGAATAAGAATAAAAAAAGTTTTTTTCCTTTTTTGCAGGTTTCTTGTGCACTTTCTCAAAAATGTGGGTGGACTGTTTTATGCAATTTTTGGAAATGAATACAGTATGCAATTATACAGATAAAACATTCACATAAAAAACTCTGGCGGCCCAGATTTGGCCCTTGAACCTCATGTTTGACGCGCTGTAAAGCATTCGCCTCTGTAGACACTTTAAAAATGATAATATTCTTGTATTTGCAGAACATGAACGTTGAAATGTAACACACAGAAGAATTTACAAGGAATTACTTCGGAGCTAAATCATTTGTATCATGGCTATATGAAAATTTAAAGGGAAGTTATCATACAAAATTTAGGTTTTGCACATTTTTGTGCTTATAGTTTGGTTTCTAGTGCTTCCAAATATAAACAATCCAAGTACTTAAAAAAAAAAAAAAAAAAAAAAAAACCCATCCAGCTGTTTTTTGGCAATAAGTGAACGAGCCGCTTCAAAAACCTTCAGAATGTTGAGTCATAACTGACATTATGTAGCAACCCCAGCAGAGTTCCGCCCGTTACCTAGCAACCCCAGCGGAGTTCCGCCCGTTACCTAGCAACCCCAGCAGAGTTCCGCCCGTTACCTAGCAACCCCAGCAGAGTTCCGCACATTACCTAGCAACCCCAGTGCAGTTCCAGCACATTTGTAACTCATTGTTCAGCTGGATTTACTGCTGTACATTGGCTGAAAAGAAAAGTGTTTTGCTGTTCATTTGCCATCCAGAAACCACTTGCTGCATCCTTGTTGGTTGTGCAGGAGGCTCCACTAATGCTTTTCAAAGCTATTAGCTTGTATAATTGTGTTTGCAGCCATTTTCACGTGCGAGTGTAAACAATGTGTTGGGGGGTCCAGAAACAGAGTATTTGGATTTAAAACGCCCTAAAACAGCTTGAATCTCATTACCTAAGAATAAAATGTCATGAACAGGTTTTGTATAGGCCATAACTGTAACCTGTTCAAAGACGCATAACAGGGTGTGATGGTCTTGTTTTATGGAAGTTCAAACTTTAAACATTACCAGTTATTGTTTCTTATTTGACTTCGTCTCCTCATAATTTCACCCCGGCCTCCAGAGGAATCTGCTCGGCCCATAAATCGTCTCCTGTCCCGTTTCGCGTCCTTGAAGCGTGCCGAGTCGACTGTTGGTGTCGTTGCTGCCCTGTGTTTCTGTCTGCCTGCAGCTGCTTCTCAAGCTGCAGGCCGCCGTCACTCCGCAGCTGTCGGCTAACAAGCGTCCATCTCGGCTCTCCGCCCATCTATGTTTATGTCATCGTCTGCAACACTTTTTATTCCCGACCCATTGTTCCTTTTTTTCCCTCTTTTATCTTTTGTCTTCCCCCTGGCCTCCTCTGACTGGACCAGAGATCCTGGCGCCGCAGCAGCCGTCCGCGAGCCGCACGCGCAGAGCGGCGAAGACGACATTTTATCCACGGCTGAAACCGTAGAGGCGCCGCGGTTCACACAGATTCATCTTTCAGAGGCGAACATGTTGGATCAAAGTCAAGCTGTTGTCAGCAGGGTCCAAAGTGTGGCCCGCGGGACATTTATGGCCATGGAGCAATTTATTTCTTTTAGTGCAGCTCAAGAATGACACTAATTTATGTACTTGACTTTTTTTTATGTAATTATTTCTTAAGCTGCATTATGTGACTGTCATAAACAATATGCTTTTTTTTTTTTAGGTCAAGCTTTTCAATCTGTGAAAAGTTTGATCAACCAATTAGATCCAGGAGGCGGGTCTTAGCGCTGCCAATCATCCTGCTAAATGCGCTAACGTCAGAGAAACAACTCATCATTACAAGAAAACTGTTTATCCACCATTTATAGTGACTATGCTAACTAGAATTAGCATTCAAAACAGGCTAAACTAGCTGAAGCAGCGCGGAGGATGACTGTCAGCGCTAAGACCCGCCTCCTGGCTCTGATTGGTTGTTTCTGGTTAGCACTGGGAGAATTCCTCTCGCAATAATTTTTGCAGGACGATAAATTGTCCCAGAAGTTTTTGCAATAAACAATAATATCGTTGGTTTGTCGTCATTTAAGTATTATAACAAGAACACATTCTGAAAAATCAATAAACTTTAACTTCTAATGAACATTTAACACTGGAACTGGAAGACATTTTAAATATCCAAAAATAAATTAAAATTAGTTCAGTGATTTTCATTTGCATTATTAATTATTTTCCTCTTTCTACAAAAAACTGGATGATAAAAGTTTTCAGTCTTTTTCAGTGTTTTGGTCTCAACTAGCCATTTTTTTTGAAGGACAATTTTGTGTACAGAAACTTCATGATTCATTCGATTTGTTGTTTTGTTTATCATTCTGAACCGGGAGAAGATGGAGAACAAACATTTTTTCACACATTATCCGTCTCATCCTAGACAGTTTTAACAAATATGTAAAGATTATTTTTAATAAAAGTCACTTACTGCAGCTTTTATCAGGGTAAAATTATTACTGGTATAATTTTCTTACAGTGGAAAATGTGAAGTACAACAAAATTATCTGCCTTTTTACAACCAAGATTTACTGAAAAATCAACTTATTCAATTCATTCAGCTCAGTTAAATACAGCAAATGTTTTCAAAGCCTAAAATACTTTTAAAGCTAGAAATTTTCACTTTTCATAAATTAAATGTGAAAATTACTTTTAAATATTTGGATCCTACAGAAAAAAATAAATAAAAAGTGCTGCTTTATTTGCTTTTTTTTAAGAAGTTTTTTTTTCCCTCATGTAACGATTTTGGCCCGACTGATGAAAAGTTTAAAGAGGCGTCTGGGGAAGTGTGAGTTACTCATCCATGCACCGTTTTTAATCCAGCAGAAGTTAGAAAAACACTCTGCAGGAAAATCTCCGTATTACTCAACGTTTGTTTGTTTTAACGCTGCAGGTTCTTCTGGAAAACTTCGGAGTCCGGCGGCGTTTGGGAGGTCATTTTGGAGCGGGAGTTTCTCTGTGTGTCATCAGATGCAGCACAAACCCATTTAGTTGCTGCTCTGACTTGGTATAAATAGCCTGAAGAGCAACAGGGGGATTCGCCCTCTATTATAAGAGTCTAAATATCAGCAGCTATTAGCCGCCTGTCTCCCTGCGGCTTCTCAAATCATCCAGAACCGGATTACTCGGATGCCAGTCGGCCTCCGGCTGCAGAGCTCAACATAAAAATACTGTTTACACTTTCAGTAAAAATAAAAAACTAAATACTTTAGAACAACTGGAGTTGAACGCAGGAAGCTTTGAACCGCAGGTAACGAAAGGCGCCAATTAGCAGATGGTGTCGAATCGTGAACGCCGACGTTCTCATGTCAGGACGCAGGTTTCCTGTGAGCTGTTGCTTGGAAACAGGAAGCAGAGCTCTGGGTTGGAAAAGACCCCCGCGGAGCCCTGACCTTTGACCTCCGACTTCACTCTCATTTCATAATTGCTCGTAAAAGCGGCACAAACGTAACATCTCACACACTCTGACGGCCTTTTAGGAACCTCACATGCTGCTGGAGACGAGATCCACCGGCAGATGCATTTATCTGTAAATATTTATCCATATTTCTGAATTTCTTCCATTTAGAGAGGATGAATCACAGCCAGGCAACAGAACCGGTCAGAAACTAGACTGATGTTCTACAACGGAGCGTAAAAGGGCCATGGTAGGAAAAAAATGAAAAATAAAAATATTAGTAACAGAATAAAGTCATAATATTCAGAGAAAAGGTTGTAATATTACAAAAAAAAATCTTTAATGGTATGAGAAAAACATTTAAATATAACGAGATTAAAGTTTTATTTTCCACAGCATCAACTTCCAGAAAGTTTCTCAGCAGTGAGAAACCAGAACCAGAACCAGGACCGGCGGGGCTGTCAGAAGATCCCGCGATATAAAAAAGGCCCCAACGTTTCCTGTTGACGTTCCTGCTAGCTAGTTGCTACTAGCATGGCTTCATCTGATGAAATTCTGATAGAAAACACATAAACCGACTTTTTCCTTTTTGGGTTTCCAGCAGGAACAATAAATGAAAGTCAAAACAAACAATAAGCAACCCAAGTTGTTCAGAAAGAGGCAGGAAGCATCACCATAGCAACCAGTAGCTGGACATCTAAGGGTTGTTGAGTGACATCATACTGAACCTGATCGATAGCAGTTGGGAAACGATCAGCGCTGCAGACTATGATTAGTTGAAGAGCGTGTCTTAAAATGAAAGCAGGAAAAAAAAACATCAGTTGGAGTTTGAATCTATAAAAATGCAGAATAAAAGTCTTTTTGGAAAAAAAGTTTAAAAAAAAACAACCTTTTTGGAGCACAGATTTGATCTTTGATGTCGTAAAATCTCATTTTGTTTCATTCTTATGAACTTCACATCATTTAGTGTTGCACCCTAAAAGAACTTTCCTTTACGTGTATAAAGTCTAATTTTAAAGAGTAATGAACAGATTACTGCTGCAAAATGAAACCGTCAACATCGTCTTTCTCCTCACAGTTGATTTTTTTATAATGCGAGTTTTTGCATCATAGAGCCATGATGTTTTCTTTCACACCTTTGCATCAATCTGCTGATGCATCCAAACAGGAAATCACATGATCAGAGGAGAAAAGACGCTACGTCGTCTCCAGAGCTCAGAAATCAGGATGCAGCGCTTCTGTTTGATTTATGCATGCACTGCAAAAACACCAAATCTTACCAAGTATTTTTGGCCTAGCTTTTAGTAAACCTTTCTTATTACACCTGAAATAAGACAAAACTAATTTACAAATAACTTTTCAGCAAGATACAGCAGATGGTTTTAAGTCAGTAATTCCTTGATATTGATGAAAAAGTTCTAGTTCCACTGGTAGATTATTCCGCTGCGCCGTTACCTAGCAACCCCCAGCCACGCCCAGCCCGTTACCTAGCAACCCGCTTCTAGTTCCACTGGCAGATTTTTTTCACTTAGAACATGGGAAAAAATGTAAAATAATCTGTTTTAATCAATATTAAGGGATTATTGGTTTAAAACAAGCTCCTGTTTCTTACTGAAAAAGTTACTTGTAAGTTTGTTTCGTCTTGTTTCAAGAGCACCGAGATGTTTGACCAAGAAATTAACAGAAAACACTTTGCAAGGTTTCCTGTTTTTGCAGTGTGGGGCCATAATTGCTGTGACACACAGTCAGATTCATAGAGTTACTTTAAAAAGATGTAGTTAATTTTTATCGTCAGTTTTATCCAACTTTAATATCTATTTGATCTATGGAGGATTTTTTTTATGCAACAATTTTAACAGAAACTGTCCCCTAAGCGATTATTTTCCTGGAAAAATCTTTCATATTTCTGCTGATGAAAAGTTAATCTTTAAAGTTTTTTTTTTTCAGACCTCAAATTAAACATAAGGGAATAAGTTGCACAAACATGATGAATTATCTATCTGTGCTTCACTTAGTCCCTGTCAGGGCTGGAGGGCAGCGGGCCAGAGGTTAATGAACGAGAGGCAGGGTAAAAACCCAGGACACACACACGCACACGCACACACACACACACACACACACACACACACACACCTACAGAGTCAGAGCCCCAGGTAACCAGCAGTCATGGTTTTGGAAGGAAGGAAACAAACTCCTGACCTATTTTCTGCTCACAGCTGCATCGTCGTGCAGAACCATAATAAATCATTTTACTGCTAAATTCCTCTGCAACCAAATGGAAAGGTAATTATAATAAACATTATGTAATCTAAATATGACTGTAAATGTTACAAGGAATCAGTTCATCCACTGCTCGGAAATACCATAAAAAAAAGATCTTAACAGTTTCTGTTTCTGGCTAATTAATTACAGAAAGTTTCTTTAACGTTAAATTTATTGTGTTTAAAACATAAACATCAAAACAAACTTTTAACTTCTATGAAAATAGAGGCGCAACATCGCTTTTATTCAGTTGACTTCACTGTAAAAATGGTAATTGATGCACAAAAAGGACAAAAATGCAAACCAAACTTATTATTTCATAGTAAACGTTTGATTCGTGTTGCCAGGTTTGACGGTTCCAAGTCCCAAAACAACATAAAACCCCCATAAATGAAAAAATCAGCCCAGATCTCAACCTCTGATGAAATTTACTGTCACAATAACACGTGGTTTTTTGTGGCTTTCTAATTCATGTTTGGCAGATTCAAGAGATTTCAAAATAAATGTAATAACGTGGCTTCTTATTAAATGTTTTGTATATTTGTCCCACACAATGACAGCTATTTAAAAAAAAAAAAAAACCTTTCTAAAAACTCACTAAATGTTGTGAAAAACAGCCTAAATTTTAACAACTAAAGCAGCTCAATTAGGTGGAAACCCGTCCAATCTGGCAACGCTGCTTTTGTTGTGAAAAGAAGACGTTGATGGATGACAGTCCTCTTATAAGGAAAGAAAATTAACGTTTTTAAATACGTAAGATTGGCAAGATGTGACTGAATGTTGCATTATGTTGAAGGTACGCGTGTAATTATTAGTAAACATCAAGAAAACGACCCGCCATAGTGTAGCCTAGCATGTACGAAAATGCTAAGGTTGTGATTTAGTTTTGTCTTATTTCAGATACTTACACTAGAAACTAGATCAAATTTACTCTGTAAGATTTTGTGTTTTTGCAGTGCATGTGTGGAGCAGAGTGATCCAAACGGCGTTTCCTGCAGGATGTCCAGCTTTCTGGCCGTGCGTGTCAGCCTGCAGTTCATGTGACACGTGCAGTTTACATGTTCACACCTCCGACGCAACATCCTGTCCGACTCCATCTCATCCCATCTCCCTCCTCCCAGTCCATCTCCTTTCTTTTCCCCCTCCAGCATCTTTTCTGGATTTATATTCCAACAAATCTGCTTGCAATCATGGATTTTCCTCCTAATTTGTTCCTCATTAAGTGACGGAACATTTTTTCTTGTGTTTTTTTTTTTTTTTTTGTTAGAGCTAGCACACCTACGTCACTGTTCCTGAGTTGCCTCTCGGGGTTTATGGTAAAACGTTTAAGAGGGCTCCTAAAAGCTCCTCGTAAAACTGGGAGAATATCGTTCTTAAATTAAAAGTTGTTCATTTCAACAGGGATGCTTAAAGCTTCCTAAAAAATGAGGCCTGGGCCAGAAAAAGGGTTTTCTGCTGATTTTATGCACCTTGTTTGGTCACTGCTGGATTCAAAAACCTGAAAAAAAAGAGTTTGTTTAGGTCAATAACTCTTTAGAGAAATTTACCAGAAAAAACAAGGAAACTTCAGATTTTGAAAAGTCAAAAAATTCTTCTAAAACTTTAAAAGTTTTGAGATTAATCCCAGAAATGTTTCAAGTTTTTGATTTCGGAAAATTTTATGTTTTTTCCTAGAAAATCTTGAACTTTTCAAACTCAGAAATTTACTTATTTTTCTGAAAAAGTGTTTTGGCAGAAACGTTACCTTCCTTTTTTATTTGTAATGGTGCAAAAATGAATGTAAAAAGCTGGAAACTGGCCACTTTTAAAGAAATATTGAGTTGTTGCACTAGTATGAGGTGATTTTTCAAAGGTTAAAGGTCAGCAAACATTACAGGAGCAAATCTCTTCTTTATTGCTAAATAACACATTTTAGATAAAAGCATAATTTCATATTGGCCCTAAAATCTCCAGACATACTCGCAGTATGAGGCGTCACCTCATAGCTTTTCACAATAAAAGCACCAACCAACCAACCAGCCCCCGTGGTTCTGTTGCCACACACACAGACGGACCTGTTTGACGCGGTCCGGGTTGACGGTGGTCTGCGGCTGCAGGATGCTGACTGGTTCTGTCTTCTGGGTGCTCTGAGGCATCTCCCTCACCTTCTCAGCGATGAAGTCATGGACGCCGTTCAACGCCTCCACCGTCCCCTGGATCAGACACACCCGCTCTGTTGTGCCTGAAAACACACACAGACACACACAACTGGGTCAGGAAAGACCTAAAGGAACATTTCAAAACTTAGGAAACATCAACTTATCAATTTAAAGCTGCAGTCTAACTTTTACTAAAACGTTTTTTCCATATTTGTTAAAGCTGTCGCCATGTTGTGACAATATGAGACAGATGGTCTAAGCAAAAAACTCTTATCAAGTTTATTCTGTAGCACATTTCAGCAACAAGGCAGCTCAAAAATAAAGTAATAAAAACACCAAACTGAGAAACCAGTAACATTCCATTTTGTCAAGCGTCACCATCAAAATCATCAATTTCTATCACATATATTGATCTTTACATAATGAGATTTTACTTTGATCAGTTCTGCCCATTTTGAGCTTTTTTTAGGCTTCTGTTACTTTAAATTCAAAGAAGCTGCTGCTGGCCACGCCCCCCAACTCAACATTTACATCCAAATGTGAAAATGGCTGCAAACAGATTCACAACCATACATACATACAATACAACACTGACAAGCATTAGTGGAGCCTCCTGCACAACCAACAAGAACGCAGCAATTGGTTTCTAGATTGTAAGTCAACAACAAAACTTTTGTCTTTTCCAGCAGCCATTGTACAGCACATACAGCAATAAAACCAACTGACCAAAGGAGACGGTGTTCTGCCGCGGTTGCTAGGTAATGGGTGGAATTCTGCCGAGGTTGCTAGGTAACGTGCGGTACTCTGCCGGGGTTGCTAGGTAACGTGCGGAACTCTGCTGGGGTTGCTAGGTAACGTGCGGAACTCTGCTGGGGTTGCTAGGTAACGTGCGGTGCCTGCTGATTTGTTACAGTCCAGTTGTTTGGAACGGCTCACTTTCTAGGCAGACAAAAAAACAAGAATTTATTGTCAAAAACTGGATGAGTGTTTTGTTTTTTAGTGCTCTGCCTTTTTTAAAGAAGAAACCAAAATGGAAGTAAAACTAATGTGCAACTTTTTTTTTACTTCTGGGTCAGGAAAGGTACAGTTTCCTCTTTACTATGGAGAAAACTGTAGACAAAAATGTATGGGAGTACATTGGAGCACATCCACCTGCGAATACTTGAGTCCTTTTTTAAAAATGCTTCTAACTGCCTATTTTGATAGTTAAACTCCAAATATACCTCAGTATGCATC
The DNA here is from genome assembly GCF_019740435.1 of Gambusia affinis. NCBI lineage: Eukaryota > Metazoa > Chordata > Actinopteri > Cyprinodontiformes > Poeciliidae > Gambusia > Gambusia affinis. The sequence continues at coordinate 3,457,678 of NC_057873.1, forward strand.
AATCCACATGGAAACCGTCTTGACTTTACTGTAGAAACAGAAAGTCTTCCTAGTTGGCCCTCTTGGGGGTTCAGATAATCCAGGAGCATGAAGGAAAATGAAAGGCCCTCCTTGATTGGCTGCTTTGCCAGCCAATAGGAAGTCAAGCACCACTGCACTTGGGTATTCCAGCTTCCCAAGCTGCATTTTCTGCAGAATATTTCAGAAATAATCCACAAACAGGCGGGGAACCGAAGCAGTCCATCTCATCAGTAACAAATGTTCTCTTCTTTCCTCTTTTCATTCTCTCCTGTATTATTTCTGTTCCTCTCCGTCCTCTTTTCTCCGTGCCTGGACTCTCCAGAGGTTTCTGGTCTTGTCACAGCCCAGCAGCGGGTTGGTTGGCACTTCCCCCCGCCCTGGCACCATTGGACCCGCTTGGCTTGGCCCGGTTCAGCCAAAAACATCTGTGTTTGTACCAGAGAGGGGGGAGGAATCTGTAGCAAAATGGCTACCGATGCTAATGGAGAAACAAAACAAGCTGAGCGGAGAAGATTTGTGACACCAAAAGACTAAAAATAAACGAGCGTTTGAGCTGCTGCTGGTTCTTTTTATAAAACCAGTTAGCATTACACCGTCACTACCGTGCATTCCTGTTGTTACAGCCTGGTGACAAACAGGAACTATCTGGTCTTAAAATCACGCTGGCTGAACATGGACATCAGGAGTCCAGCGAAGCCATTTGTTGTTTCTTTATTTTATTCAACTTTTCTTTTCTTTTCTTTTGGAAACACACACTGACCATTGAAGTGTGTGTGTGTGTGTGTGTGTGTGTGTGTGAGAGAGAGAGAGAGAGAGAGAGAGATTGTTGATTGTGAGGAAACTGGGCCTCGCCTCTCCCTGACAGCTGGTGCCCTCTGGGTAATCTCCAGTCGTCCAATCAGAGGCCAGGATTAACAGGCCATTGTCTTGGCATGAGAAAGTGAGTGTGTGTGTGTGTGTGTGTGTGTGTGTGTGTGTGTGTGTGTGTGTGTGTGTGTGTGTGTGTGTGTGTGGTTGGAAAGGCCACTCTGTCACTAAGGATCACACTGGGCCTGCGGTACAGCTGTGCTTTGGCAACAGAAACCAGTTTCACCAGATATTCACCACCATCGTCTGTTAACTTATAGCTACTTTATTCAGATTTGCTTTATTTTTGGCAATTTTACAACAATACAGAGAAAGAAACCAAAATAAAACGTTATTTTACAAACCAATAATTCACCAGAAAAAAACAACAGACTGAGACCGAGGCTTGATAAACTGAAACAAAGTCAATCATTTCCATTTTCACGACTGATTGATTGGTTTTCTCGTCTCTCTCTCCTTTGGTTCTTTGGTCTCAATCTGCAGCTTTTTTGTTTACAGACTTCATTTCCCATTTTATTTGTGTTCTTTATTTATTTTGAATATTCAAAATGACTTCCAGTTCCAGTGTTAAATGTTCATTAGAAATTAAAGTTTTTTGATCTTTGAGAGTTAACTTGTATTATGTTATAATCACTATATTACTTGGAAATGGTCACAGCAGGTAAGTGAAGTTGTTGAATTTTATTTATCAGTGTTTTTGGTCACAGCAAAACAAAGTTAAAAATAACTTTTTAGCAAGAAATAAAAGTGTTTTTTTTTTTAAAGTAAATAATTTGTCAATATTGGGGATATTTTGTTATTTCACTTATAATAAGGCATTTTTTCCATGTTAGTGAAATAATCTGCCAGTGGAACTAGAACTGAGTTGCTAGGTAACGGGTCGGTGCTTGGCTGTGGTTGCTAGGTAACGGTGCAGTGGAATGTTCCACAAGAACTTTTATCAATATTAAAGACTTATTGACTCAAAACAAGCTGCTGTATCTTGATCAAAAGTTACTTCTAAGTTAATTTGCCATATTTCAAGCGTACTAAGATATTTGCACCAGAAACTGGACCAAAAAATGAGGTAATATTTTGTGTTTTTGCAGTGCGGCCATCTTTAAAAAGCCTCGCACTCAGAAAACTCTCCTCCTTTTCCATTTTAGTGAAAAGGATCTTTCTCTTTACTTGATCTTCAGATACGTTTTTGGTGCGATTGGAGTTCCAGCCTCCATAATTTAAGCCGTTTTCTGGTGTAGCTGTAAATCTTTACCGCCGAGCTGAAATAACCAAATGGATCCCCTCCAGGAACCGAGACTGTATTTCTCTACTGGCTTTTAAATGATATAAAATGACACACAAACCCAAATATTCAGAGCCAAAACAGCCTCACATCTCTAATTAAGTCAAAAGTTAAGTTATTTCATTAAGCTCTGCTGGGGTTGATTATTTCGTCTCATTGAAAGTGAAATAATTCCCCTCACAATCTTCCATCCGTAGACGTATAAATGCCAAAGCAGCGCCGACGCAGCAGAATTTAAACGTCCCTCAGTGATTTAAAGTGAGCTCAGCTGGCAGCCTGTCCAGCGAGTGCGTAAGTGTGAGTCTGTAAGTGCATTTTAGCTTTCGCTCTTGTAAAACAGAATGTCAACTTGGATCATTTCAACAGTTGGAGATTTCTTTTTTCTTTTCTTTTTTTTTGAGGTTTCAGATGAAAATCTCCTCAATTTTACTCTGATTGCTGCGTTTACAAAAGACCTGATTGTGACATTCATGCTGTCTTGCTGTTGTGGAACGTTTTCTTAGACGCGGCCGATAATAATCCGACATGAGTGATTTAATACCGGCACTGAAAAAACCCCCCAGGAAAAACAGAAAAGACTGTAAGGTTCAGGTCCGGAAGATGGGAAGAACCGAGACGAGAGGCGGGCAGAGTGTCCAAAAATTAAACTCGAGTAACTTCGACTTCAACATGTTTATACTGAAGAAAATGTAAAAAGGTGTGAGAAGTTAGTAAAAATGAATCAAGTAGAAGTGGACATTTTGGTATCTTAAGGATGAAAATGATTCATATTAATTATATAATATTACAAAATCAAGTAAAAATATATATCCAAATCAGTTTCTTTCAACATAAAACTTTTTTTCTTTTCCCACCAGGAGATCTTTTGTGGCTCTAGTGTCCCTTATATGACAGCAGGCTGACAGGAAAAGGGGGGAAGACAAGCGGCAAATGTCGGTCGGGTCCGGGAATCGAACCCGCGACGGCCGCGTTGAAGACTCAAGGCCTACAAATGTGGGTCGCGCTGTTCACTACGCCACCACAGCACGCCACAAAACTTAGAAAACTTTAACAGAAACTGCAGGTGTGTCTGAATCTGATGAATTTTTTGGTTTAAACATGTTTGTCTTTCATTCAGTGGGTAGAAAATCCAGAAATTTTACTCAAGTAAGAGCAGAAATACTCCTGAAAGTAATAAAAGAAAAAAAGTTACTCAAGTGAATGTAACGAGTTACAACCAAACTCTGATGTAGACTGAGGTTTGTAGGCTGAGGTTTGTAGGCGGACCAGAGTTCGGTACGCGCTCACACCTCCCCAAACGAACCGGACTTTGATTGAATCGGACTGAACCGGGCCTTTGTGAATGCTGCACCCTTCGTTCGTTTTAAACCTCCCCTGAGGTCCGGTGGATCCCCCTGAAGATGAAGACGTAGAGCCAGACGTGAACTTTCAGCTCACGGTTTCCACGGTGACAAAGTGACCCGGCACCTTTTCGCTCCACACCAGCACACTCGTCACGGTCGTGAGCCAGGCTGCGGACCCGGCGCTTGTTTTTATTAAGGTCTAGCTAACATGACTCACTCCTTCCTCCTCCTGATGATCAGTGGTAACAGACACACTGAGCTGTTTCTCTGACTTGTGACTCACAGCAGAAAAAGCGGCCCTGGTACGGCAACGCATGTTTGGACTCTGCTGGAACGCCACTCTGCGGCTCAAACTGAGCAAAGCCAGCCACGTGCTGGACATCAAACATTTGTGTTTTTTAGAAACAGAGAAGAAGAGGAGAGTCATTACGCTGGAAGAAATGAAAGTAGTCGAGCCCATTCTGACCACAAAAGGGATAAATTAGGGTTTTTCTTTCTCCACTCAAAGGTCCAATTCTTCTGAAAAGCACCCTTTAAGCCATGGGTCTGGTTTCTTAGGTAATAACTGTTGAAACACTCGATTTAAAAGACTTGAGTTATTGTTGAGCTGCTTGCTTTAGTAAAACTCCAGTCCAGTTCAGTTTGTTTGGGAAAGAGGGAATGGTTCGCCTACAAACCTCGAAGAGAAGTGAAACTGTGGAAACCAAGTTATTTAAAATATATTTTATGTGTTCTGTTTTATTTCATTTTTATAACCCATCAAAGGACTGTAGATGCGAATTAGCTTAAATGCTACAATCTGGTACAAATGATTACATTTATGTTTGACTTGTCCCTTTCAAAATAAAGTTCATTACTAACCAGACTGATCCAAAAGCAGGAAGTGGACTACAGCGCATGGCATTCTGGGTAAATATAATCAAATAAAGGCGCTGGGCTAGTGCTAGCTGGAGAAATGGCTCGTTGCTTTTTAGCAAAGACAAAAGAAAAATCCTACAACAACTAAATCTGACCCCACTCCATTTTTATTTATGTTTCGTAAAACAGAAAGTTGCGCTCATTGTCTTTTTTCAGAGGTTTTGTCATTTCCTTCAGTGGTTCTTGGTGCAGCGCCCCAACAGGCGAGGAGGGGAACAGGATTTTCAAAGGATTTGTTTGGTTGGTTTGATTCAGTGCAACGTGAAAGAGAACTAAGCAACTGAAAATGTAACAAATGTTTCAGTTTTGGTCCCAAATCAAACCGAGTCTACCGGACTCAGTTTTCAAGTCTGAAAACGCCTTTAAAAGAAAACAAAAAACAAAAAAACATGATTTCATAAATGACATCATAAAGGCAGGACTCGGCTCAAATATGTCTGATTCAAACGTTTCCTTTGGTTTTTATGGCCTTAAAAACCAAAAGTCGTCTTCAGATTTAAAACCAAAAGTTTCACAGTCTCTGATCTGACAAACAGCGAACGGATGTAAATCTGCCTTTCTGAGCCCAGTCCTGTTCCTACAGCGGCTGGTGGAGATGACGCGCTCCTGCTGTCTGTTAATTGCTTTAGTCAAACCACAATTAACAGCCGTGATTCAGTTTCCAGCTTCATCCAGCAAGAGGCGGGAAGACTTGGCCTCTCTGGGCTTCTGTAGATGACAATCAGGGCAACTGACAAGCGTTAGTCCAATTTGTGATTAGACTGTACATGCGTGATCCTGGAGACAGTGAGCGGACATTTTGATTTTTTTAGTAATCCGTCCAGAATTGGAGAACTTACAGGGTACTTTCTTGACTTTACGGGGTTCTTTCTGGAATACTTTCTGAAAACTTGGAGCTAAAGTTTGTTCAAAACTTTATGGCCCAAATCTGAAACTGACACAACAGGATGCCTTTTTGTATGTTTTACACCATGTGGGTTACTTTCCAGAACTTGCGTTACTTTCTGGTAATCACATATTTCTTTTCTTAAACCTTCAGATTATCTTCTGGAAACTTACAGGACACTTTATTGTTTTTGCAGGTTACTTTCCAGAACTTGTGTTACTTTTCCAATACTTTCCTGGTACTTTTGAAACGTACAGATTACTTTTCATGAAATTTACAAGTTATTTTTCCAGAATGTTCAGATTACTTTCCAAGTTACGTTTTCTGAATTATGACTAACTTTCCTGGAACTTACATGTTGCTTTCTTGAGTTTAGAGGATACATTTTGGTAATTACAGATTACTTCCTTGAAATCTTTGGATTACTTTCTGGAAACTTGCAGAAGACTTTATTTTAAATTTTCTAGATAACTTTCAGGAACTTTCCCAGATATTTTTGGCATTTTCATTTACTTACAGATTACTGATTACTTTTCTAAATCATATGTTTCTGTCTTAGCAGTGAAGTTACTTTTTACTTTCCTATAACTTGCACCTTGCTGTCCAGAGTACTTTCTTCATTTTTACTTTTCTGACTCCTTATGATTACTTCCTAACTTTACTTCCTTACTTTCAAAAATTTGGAGCCAACTTTCCCAGAGCTTCCCTGGTACTTTCTTTTACTTTTATTGAACGTTAAACATTACTTTTTTCTGAATTAGAACTTGAATGTTGTCTCCCTGAGATTTACAGGGTTTGGTTTGGTTGTTACAGATTGCCTTTTACTTGCATAAACTTGCAAACAACTTCCTGAAAACCTGCAGGATACCTGCTTGTAATTTGGGAACATGCAGGTTACTTTCTAAAACTTGGAAGTTATTTTTTTCAATTACTTTCCAGAACTTGCAGGTTACTTTTTGTGAAACGTACCGATTTCCTTTCCGGATCTTAAATGTTGCTTTCTATAAATTACAACAGAATTTTCCAGAACTTCCATGTTTCTTCTGTTGAATGTACGGGTAATGTTTCAGATTTTTACCAATATTTCTTTTGAAAACATTTTAAATTACACATCTAGGAAACTAATTAGTGTCTATTAAGTAACTTACTTCACCATGTTTGTATCTTGGTGAGTGTAAGTAGCACATAAGCAGCAGAAACATCCTCGACTACCTCTGAGTCATAAAAACGCTCTTGCAAACCGACATCTGTGCTGCTAACGGAGAACAAATGTTCACCCAGAGCCGACTGTAAACATCCTGGGGAATCCCCGGCGTCCGTGGAAACCAGGAACACAGAAAAACATGCAGTTTCTGTGCAACTCATGCAGATTCTACTGTTTTAAAAATGATTAGAAATTATTACAAAAACGGAAGAGGGTTAGAAAAAACTCAACCTCCGAATTTACCTTTTTATTATAGTTTTAATCTCACAATTCTGACTTTTTTTTCCCCCCCAGAATACGTTTTTTTCCCTCAGAAATTAGATTTTTTATGACTTTTCTTCTCATAATTTTGACTTTAGTCTCAGAATTCTGACTTAAAACTATTTTTGGAAGTTTCAATTTTAAAATATCTCAGATTTTTTTTTGACTCTCTTCCTAAGAATTCAGTTGTTTTTTCACAATTCTGACTTTTTTCTCAGAATTTTGACTTTTAGCTCAAAATTCTGAAATATTAAAGTCAGAATTCTGAGAAAAAAATTAAATTTCTTTATTCTCCTCCTTACTGTAGAATAAAATCAGATTTAGTTCTTGTTTTTTAAGGTTTCTTCAGGAACACATTCTGGCTCTAAAAGCCAACATGAATATTTCAACCATATCTGCAGAGATCTGCATGAGGGAAGGAGACGTGACTGAAACACCGCAGGTGTTCACAGGTACATGATGTTCATCCCTGCTGGGCTGAGAGGCACAAACAACTGGAGAAGAACCGGCGGCGCACAGGAGGGGAAACCTGGAGAAACGCCACGGAGATGTCAAAACGGAGTGACAGCAGCGACAGACGGAGGCAAACGGAGACGGACAGACCGCCGCGCTGAACGGGAAACCTTTCTGAAACTTGTCACAACAGAGCAACGTCAGAAAAACCGAGACGGCAGAGAGAAACCGAGACGCAGAAACAAACACGGCGTCAGCTGAGCCGACTCTTCAATCGGGTTTTCATTCGTCGTTTTCACAGCTTCCTTCATTTCCAGATAAAACAACGAAGAGAGAAAAGCTGCATGTAGAACATCCAGCTGTAACTTCTTACATTTACTCAGTTTATTGGTAGTTTTATTTTTCTTTAAACGTTTTTATACGTCAGTGGAAAGTCATGTTTTGTTTTTTTTTCCACTTTCTGCTTTTGTTTAGAAAATCTCTGCAGCATCTTTAAATTAATCTCAACATTTTTCTTACTTTGCAGTGAAACAAAGTAACTTCCAGAGTCGGGTAATAATTAGTTACATTTACTGAAGTAACTTTTTCTTAAAAAAGTACTTTTAGGAGTATTTTTACTACGCTGCACTCTGAGTAACTTTATCATGAAGTATTTCTGCTCTTACTTGAGTAAAAGTTCTGGATTTTCTACCCACTGAATGAAAAAAACAAGTTTTAACCAGAAATTCACCAGACAGAGAAACTCAGCTGCAGTTTCTGTTAAAGTTTCATCAGTTTTCTGTTGAAATAAACTGGAAAAATGTTATTTGGCTGATTTTGTTATTTTTTATTGATATAAATTATTGTCATTTTGACAATAACCAAAATACCAAAATTTCCGACTAACTTTATATTTTGCGCCGTCTGATGATGTCATGTTTAAACGTGACATGATTGATAATCTGATCTCTTAAACTTTTTACCAAATACTTTTTTCCTCGTACCTGAGTCCCGATATGTTGAAGTATTTCTGCTCTTACTGATCACAATGTTTGGGTTTCTCAGCGGACGCGAAGCGAGATGTGAAAGCTTCAACATAAATCTCGTTAAGCGGATCTCCTCAGTCTGCGGATTATCTCGGGTTAACGGCCACCTTTGATCAGATCGTCTGGATTAGCAGAGAAGTGTCGCTCCGAACCGCGTCGCCACAGAAAGGAAAAGGAAACGGATCATCAGGACTCCTGAGCCAGAACAGTTTCGGTTCTGTCCAAACTTACTGCCGTCTCACAAGTAGTGACATTTTTTATAATTACTTTTATAATACTTTCTTCCAACCTTTCAGATTCCTGACACCAATTAGGGCCAAGATGGTGAAGCTGAGGGCCCTCCAGGTCCACAATGGGTTTTTTTATTAATTGAGATTGGAACAGTTTTTTCTTAAGACATTTATTTTTCATATCTGAAATAAATTCACAATATTTTTATTTAAAATTGTCGCCTTATTTTGGTACAAAATGACATTGTTGGCAGAAATCTAAACAAAGTTTTGAACAGTTGCTGTAATAAATGATGGATAAATATTTTCCAAATCTGTTTTCAGTTTATTGTCCTTATTTATATTAAATTATTATTATTATTTATTAATAAAATCTTTCTTTTTTTTACATTGGGCAGTTCTTGCTGTTTTTTTAGCAAATGTAATCAATGAAAACAAACATTTTCAAGAAGGTTTAATGTGTCTTTAAAAGTTTCTCTGAGGGGCCAAACAAAATCCTCCAAAGGGCCACAAATGGCCCCTGGACCACACTTTGGACATCCCTGTTTTAGACACAACAAACAACAAAATAAACTCCCCAGAAAATAAGAAAAAAAATCCAAATGTACATTTAAAACTCAAACAAATCATAATGGCAGCAGAAAAACTGTTTATCTCTGCAGTTTCTTCTGTTTTCCTCCAGAGACTCGTCTTAAATCTCAGGATGTATTAACTGCGTTTCAATTCCCCCTCGGCTTCTGGCAAAATGTTTACAAACGGCGCGAAAGAAAAAGAAGCTCTGACAATGAGACAAACAGACGAGCAGAAGGATGAATTCATCGGCTGACATGTTAATAACCCGGAGGAAACGACCGCGCAGACCTGAGCGAGGTTTTATTAGTCAGCTGGAAGGAAAGCAGAGGTGAGCAACCGAACAAACCCAGTGGACGGAGGCAGGACGGCGCGCACACTGCAAGCTGACTGGAGTTTATCATGGAGATGCAGTTTTAATCAAGAGTCCAACTGGTTACAGAAAAATACGATGATACTGACAGGGTCACGCTAAGAAATTAAACTCATGAGAGGTCAGACAGGAATAGAGTCGAAACGATTCAAGACTAAAATAAGCAGAGAACTACGAGAAAAAAGTTGCAATGATACGAGAATAATGTCATAATATTAGAAGAATAAAGTTGAAAGTTCACAAAAATAAAAATTATTTCTGCTCAAACTGTTGATATTTGATATTTTCAGGTAAATTTGCTTCATTTTGTAATATTTGCCCTGTTTGCCTGTTCCCAAACCTGGCCCCGCCCCTCACAGAGTTTTGGCTCCGCCCCTCTTTGCGTCAAGACCACGCCCACAAATAAATCTTTCATTGTTTCTCTGAGGGGGCGGAGCTACACGGGTTTAGTTACACTTTATAGCATCATAATAAACAATAAATTAAGGTTATCACACAGAAAATCCAGATGCTACCAATTCGTTCTAATCCAAACCAGCAGCGTGATAAAAAATAAAAGTTCTGATCCGTTTCCAGCAATCCTCCCAGTGTCATTCTGATGTATATTCTTCATCAGCGTTCGATCCGGGTCAGATATGGACCAGAACGATCAGATCAACATGGTGGTGAACGGCCACCAAGCACACACTGTTTCAGGCAGCTGGGCAGATGTTGGTGATGTCATGAGAAGCTCTTCCAGAAAATGAAGAGCGTGAAGTGAATGAAGTGTGTGTGTGTGTGTGTGTGTGTGTGTGTGCAGGACTGCATGTGCTGATGTAATCAGGCACAGTAAGGAAACTTGGACCTGTTCTCTGCTGCAGTCGACCAAGTCGTCATTAAGGAGAGAACAGGACACAGAGAAGAGGAGGAAGAGGAAGAGGAGGAATAAAGTGGAAATTACAGACGGACAGGGGGAAGGAAGGTTGGAAAGGTCAGTTCAATGACGGGACGTCGAAGAGCGAGGAACTGGAACAAAATGAGGAATCTGCCATGGTAAAGGTTGATGTAAATGTGAGTTTATTATCCGTCCCAAGAGAACCTGCAGAAACCTTTGGTCAACTTGGAAAAAACATTCAAATCAGGAGTTAACGTGGACAGTTGGGCTTTACTGCCCTCAAAAAAAATAAAAAATGATCAAAAAAATCCCCCCCAAATATAAAGATTTAAATCTGCTTGGTTCAGAATGAGCTGTTTTAGGGCGTCTTGTCGCTTTAAATCCTGATAAGATGCTGCTGGCCACGCCCCCAACTGAATGTTTCATAGCAAACAGATGCTAAAACATTGATTTTTAGCATCTGAATGCTAAAACTGTATAGTGTAATATGCTAAACTATACAACCAGACGACTTTGAAAGGCAAAAGTGGAGCCTACTGCACAGCCAACAAGAAAGCAGCAAGTGGTTTCTGGATGGAAAGCCAACAACAAAACAGTTGTCCTTTCCAGCAGCCATTGTATAGCGGATACAGTGGGAGAACCAGCTGACCAAACGTGCTGGAGCTCAGTTTAGGTTGCTAGGTAACGAGGCAGTGCCCGTTGACTCAGACTCGACAACTAGAAGGCTCTTTTTCCAGACACCAAAAAACATCAAATTAACTTAGTGGTTTAAATATTTATATCTTGATCTGCTTTTAGAAGCAGTAGAGACCCAAATAAAAGCCCCAAAAAAACATGCAAAATGTGAAATTTGTGTAAAAGAAAAAAAATTAGCATGAAAAAGCATAATGGAAACCCTCTTAGCACTACCGCAAAAGCTAACACCCACGTTACTCCTTATCTCCTATCTTTGGGGGTTCAGACAATCAGCACCAAGAAAAACGAATACCGCTCCTGGACTGAGCCGATACCAAAATGTGAAGTATGACCCACCTCTAAATAAACAACAAAACACTCGTCTTTTCCAGCAGCCATTGTACAGAGCTGCTGCATACACAGCTTGGGCTCCAAGGTAACCTGTGGAGTTCAACTGGGGTTGCCAGGTAACCTGTGGAGTTCAACTGGGGTTGCTAGGTAACCTGTGGAGTTCAGCTGGGGTTGCTAGGTAACAGAGCAGTAGAATATTCGGCCAGTGGAACAAGAATTTTTTCATCAATACTAAAGGATTTTTGACATAAAACAAGCTCCTCTCTTTTGCTGAAAGGTTATTTGTTATATTCTAATACACAATATTTAAAGTGCATTAATATGGCTGCACTAGAACCTAGAATAAAAATAATTTGTAAATTTTGTGTTCTTGCAGTTTAGAAGCAGTAGAAACCAAAATGGAAGAACCAAAAGAAATCCAAAATGTAAATTTGCATACCAAAGCACCAATCAGTGCTGAAACTTTCTTCTTTTCGTTGCATTAAATCTTTCTTACATTCGCAGCAGAATAAAACAGAGAAAACCCAGTTTCCTCTCAGGCCCCTCCGGTCTTTTCTCTGGCCAGAGGTCCGGCAGTGACGGAGCGGCCGAGACGCGGGAAGAATAAGGCGACCCGCTTTAAAGAATAACAAAAGGATCTGGAAGAAAAGGCAGGAATTCCTGTGGACTGATGTAACCCCTCTGACTGGGAAGAGCTGCGTTTTCCCTCCATGTTCTCTGCAAACACTTTCTCTGTTTACGTTTCTGCAACTAGGAGACACTTTCATCTGGACACTAAGGCATAAAACTGAAACTTTACCACTGAATAAAAAAAGTTTGAAGATTGTTTGAGCAGCTACAGGAACATTTGGAGTTATTTAGAATCAAAACTGAATCATTATTACAGTATTTAAATCATCTCAATTATCTGATTGTGATCAATATCGTTGGGTTTAAAGTAGTCAACAGGTTTTTTTAAAAATCTCCACTGTATGAAAGTTTTCAGAAAACATTTAATCGTGTGTGAAGACTCTCAGTTTTCCAGATTTTTATATTCAGGGAGGTTTAAATTACTTTCATGAAGATCATGAATACTTGAATGTTAAATGACGTCATAAACTCATGTTAACTGTGACTCGCCATATGGACATCAGTGTCATTACAGTAAAATATACTAAAACGTTTCTGAACATTTTTACAGGAATCTGTACTAAACATACAGTTATGCTTTAGCTTAGCCTTGAGTTTGACACAAGTGGTTTAAAGGACGCCATTTTGTTTTAAATGTTAACTCAGAAACGTCTCTTTCTGCTCATTTCCTGTTGAACTTTTCCGACAGTCGATTTTCGTTAACGAGCCGAGCGAACGGCGTTATTCGTTCAAATCTTGAGCTTCGGTTTAGCGACGCGACGCAAAAAAGTTAAAAATGTTTTAGTTGGGCGTGCTGCGGTGGCGTAGGGGACAGCGCGACCCACATTTGGAGGCCTTCCGTCCTCGACGCGGCCGTCGCGGGTTCGATTCCCGGACCCGGCGACGTTTGCCGCATGTCTTCCTCCGTTTCCTGTCAGCCTAATGTCATATAAGGGACACTAGAGCCACTAAAGACCCCCTGGTGGGGGGAAAAAAAATAAAAAAATGTTTTTGTTGTCGTTCCATAGCGAGAAGCTTTTAGGGCAAAACAGCAACGTGTCAAAATGTTCAGATTTACTACATGCGTTAACGTTTAAAGCAAATGCACTTTTCTAGCCTTTTCTCTCCAACATGCTCGCCTCTCCTCCTCTTCCTCTCCTCCTCTTCCTCTCCTCCCTCCCTTCCTGTCTTCGCTCCCTGGCAGCAGAGTCCTGGTTGCCCAAGTGACCCGGCCCACGGCGAGCAAACAGCTGAAGAGACGCCACGGCCGGCCTCTCCTCTGGTTCTCCTCACATTTCTTCCCCCTCCTTCGGCCTCCTCTTCCTCTCACCGCTTTGCTAATCTCAGTCTCTCCTCATTTTCTTTCTCTCTTCCTCATCAAAGAGTGAATTAAATGGAAATCTGTGAGGAAGCATTCAAATGAAGCATGTGGCTGAACATGAAGAAAGCTCATCTTTCATCTCCCAAAGAAAGAAATTCACCCAATATAGTAACTAATAAAAAAGATTTAAAATGACTCAAAATTAGGTTAAAAAATAAAGATTTTAGCTCACATAAAAAAAAAAAATTGCTAAAAACAAATTTTTCATAATTTAGGAGAAGAAAACGTTGCTGCAGATGTTTGTGAATTCCTACTTTATGTTTCCACAAAGAAGAACAGAAACGGCTAAACTCATTTTTATGTCTATTTCTATATTGTTGCTGTAGCTTCATTAAGTCAGTTTATTTCATAATTCAGTTTGCTTGTTGTTTTATTTATTTCTAAAAAATAAAAAATATTTTCAGGAAACTGAACTGCTCCCTAAACTGTTTTCATCCACTTCAAAATAAGAGCATGAATATAAACGTTGTTAACAGTCCACAACCAAAAGTTTACCAATCGAAGGTTTATAAAGCAGCCAAATTAATGAGAACTCATCCGTGAAAATTACTGTAGGGAAAGCTGAGAGTGCGAAACGTTTTAAAAGTTAGCCAAAACGCTAATCGCTAAACTTAAAATTAGCTCTGCTATTAGCGTTGCTATTTTTCCTTTTTCATGTTCTAGACCAGGGGTTTTCAAAGTATGAAAGGGTGAGCCCCCCTCCAAGGAGCCCAATGCCTGCTGCGCCTCCCCCCCCCCCCCGCGGAGGGGGGGTGGAGTTGTAAAAACTCCGCCTTCAGCCCCCGCTCTGGCCAAAACCAGTGATGGCATAGTTACTTTGAAAAAGTAACTTTAATCGGACTACTGATTACTCCTTGAAAAAGTAACTTAGTTATATTACTGACTACTTGACTTGGAAAGTAACTAAGTTACACTAAAAGTAACTTTTTAGTTACTTTCAGCAGCTGCTAACAACAACGCTCTGCCTCCTGTGAAAATCACATTGATCTTTGCTAATACTTAATTGGAAGTTATTTTATAATGATAACATTAACAATGTGTCTCCACTGATAAGGTTGAACTGAAGAGGAGATTGTACAAAAAACAGTACAAAAATAAAAAACATGAGTAATTTGTGTGGTCCACTGTTGTCTGGAAAACTCAAAGAAGGATTTTAAAGCCCCCCTCCCCCCAGCCTCCAGATTCTGCGTTACGCCCCTGAGTTTGATGTCGCAGCGCACAGAGCTCCTCCTGCAGCTCCACAGCTCAGATGGCTGCGACACTTACCGTAATATTAATAATTATAACGGTGCTAACTTGCCATTATAACTATTGCCAACTACGGACACGTTTATTCGTGGCTGTTTTCACATTTATTGCGCTGTTCATATTAGTCTCGATGTTTGCAGTTTTCTGGAGCGCAACGCGAAGCTCGACGTCATTCAGAGGTAATATATTAACTTGACATTAACAAAGACACAGCGGGACGGATCATCCGGGAAATGATGAACAGGGAGAGACTGAGTAAAACTACCTTAATGACGGACAAATTCTGGGATTTATTGAGTCTGCTTATTTCCAAGCCCAAATGAGTAACTTCACGTTCAAAAACGAGCCCAAAAAGGCGCAACCCGCCGCTCATTAAACTTGCAAGCGACTTTTAAAAGATGAAGCCCAAAGCCGCTTATAATAATCGGACTTGGCGACAGAAACTGAAAATAGTTCCAGTTTTTCCACCAACAAAATGCGCATCTCCCTCCATTGTTTACATTTCTGTTGCATAGAGACGTCGGTCACTCGACAAGACACGTAGAGGAAATACGATTAAATAACAAAAGAAGATAGTAACACAGTAACACAAAAATTATTTTGATAAGTAACTGTAGTCTGACTACTGGATTTGAAATAGCAACGCGTTAGATTACTCGTTACAGAAAAAAGTGGTCCGACGTCAGTAACGTTACTGACATCACTGGCCAAAACATCCTCTAAGGTGGGAAACATTTCCACTGATCCCCACTCCACACGCGCACTCCACAGTACCAACTTTCTCCTAAATCCACAGAGTTGATCGTGTGCGTAAAAGACGTTTCTCTCACATCAGTAGACAGCAAGCAGATAGCTTTTCCGGTTTACTTTTTCCCTCGCACCGCGCCTCCCCTAAGGTGCTCTGGCGCCCCCCAGGGGAGGCGCGCCTCACACTTTGAAAACCGCCGTTCTAGACAAAATATACATTAAATGGGAGGAAAGTTTAAAAGTAATTTATCACAATCTTATGTTGTTTTACCAGAAAAAGCTAGCATGTTAGCATGCTAGCAGGAGCGCACTAAACCTGAATGAACACCGGAGCACACCCCTTCGCTTCCCACCAACGGCAGTTTACAAAACAGCCAAATAAATCACTACTTTTGAATTTATCCGTGACAATTACTGTAGGGAAAACCGAGGTTGTCAAACATTTTCAAAATTAGCCAAAATGCTAACCGCTAAAAAGAAAAGTTAGCTCTGCTACAAGCCCATTAGCATATTGTGCTACTTTCTTCTTTTCACATTTTCCCTTTTATTGTACTAGTTAAAATTTAAATTATACGTAAAGAAAGTTATGAAATTATTTCTGTTCCATCACAAAAAGGTTAGCATGAGTTAGCAGGAGTATGAAGCCACTTTATCTCCGGTGTTTGATGTGCATGAACACACGAGCACACTCCTTGGTTTCCCAGGGTGACAAAACACCAACGTACGTCTGAGGATATCAGTTTCACTGAAAACATGGTGTGTCCACATCCACAGGTGAACAGGTGTCACCGAAGAGGTTCAAAACTCCTCTGGAAGAGACGGGAATGAGCAACAGCTGGACTAATGTGGCCCACTCAGGTCTTCCCTGGGGGTTTCACACACATATTCTCATCTCATGCCATTAAACGGCGACATTGCAGGAACCCTTTTAAACACTCACACACTTATGGAAAGAATGCAGATACACTCACACACTCGGCCATCCGGCTCTCTAGAAAGTTGCGGATCTCACCATGTCACCACAGACAACTATATATACGCACACCTAATCACTGTCATGCTCATCTGTCTTACACACACGGCGTTTCTGTGTCCTCTGAGAACTGGCGAAAGAAACCGGACCTCGTGTGAATTCCTGCTCAAGCCGAACGTGTTCAGCGCTGTCCTGGTTTTCCTAACAGCCTCGCACACGCTGTGATGTGGTCGCCACGAAGGCAGACATCTTTCTCCAACGCACCCGCAGTGACAGCAGTGACATGATGACGTGGCACAGAGAAGAAGGAAGGCACATTCCCGCCTTTGACCCCTGACCTTCATCTCATTTGGTTTCATTTCTTATCTCTTCTTCCTTCATGCATCACCTCATCTTTTAACTGCACTAGAAAAAAGTTCATTTTGCGCGCTGTAGACGAAATGTTTTTGGTGAAAATTGCAGACGACTTGCAGAAATGTAGGAAATACGTAAAACAGTTTTATTGAAAACGTTTGAGTCAATCTAAAGAATCCCAGCTAAGGAGTATCAGAAATGTGTGAAAAACATTGTTTATAAGGCTAAACTGAAAGATCAAATGTTGAAGAGAGTAATCAGTTAAAATTCTTAGCGCGTGCTACAGTTAGCCGGTGTTTTTAGCTAACATGCCAAAGGCTGTGGGTCACTAAATATTATGTTTTATAACTTTAAGTTACTCCACCTGGTGTGCAAACAGCTATTTAAGAGATGGACAGCTAATGTTAGCCAAAATGCTAATGATAACATATATGCTATCATTAGCATGGTGATAATCCTTTCTATTTGTACAATCCCAGGCTAAAGTTGGATGTAGCCACAAAGCTAAAACACTGATAGTAGCATGTCGGCTATCATTAGCATGGTGAGCCAGAATAACATACTTCATTCATTATGTACAAATCCATGTTAAAGCTAAAACGAGCTTCACAGCTAAAGCTATTTAACGATAGCATGTTGGCTATCAATAGCATGTTGACCTGCAAGAATACCTGACATGCAATACAATGACATACAAAAAAATTACCTAAAAAAGCTAAACTTAGCTAAAATGCTATGAGTAGCATCACTAACATGACTAACATTTTCTCTCCAATCTCTATTGTAGCTATTAAGGCAAAATTAGCTATAAAGCTAATGTTAGCTAAATGCTACCATTTGTATGTGGGCTATCACCAATTAGTAATTACCTGTTGGCCTAGGTTAAAAGTGCAACCTAATAGACTTAGGCTGCACTTTTATATCAAAAGTAAATTTCTGGCAATAAAGTTTGAAATTTTCAGATTAATTTCAGGAAAACAAATCTGACATTTCTGAGATCCAAAATCTATTATTATTAAAATAATCGAATAATCGTGATTAATCGTTTCAGCCCTGAGTGGTTTTTAATATTTTTATGTACAGCATGTTCTTAAGAATCCAGTTATTTATCTGATAACTAAATGAGTTGATGATTATTTAAATAACTGATTAGTCACGTTTAATTGTTTTAGCCCCATTGTGCTTTTAAATGTTTTTTTTGCAAAGATGTCTTCACTTTACTCTTCTAATTTTATGTATAGATTTTTTTTGAGTTAACCATTATTCAATTAGTAAATGTACTCCTAAGTAAATTTTTTGCATCTTCTTACTGCTTTCTCTACACTTAACAATTAATCAATTATAGAAATAATCAACTAATTTAGTAATCAATTAATCACGATTAATCGTTTCAGCCCTTTTGTGGTTTTTAATGCTTTTATGTGTAGACTTCTCCACTTCAGTCTTTTAATTTTATGTTTTTGAGTCTTCTTTTTGCATTTATCCAACTAATGATTAATTAATTAGTAAATTAGTGAAAAATTGTTTCAATAATCAATTCACAACGATTAATCGTTTCAGCTTTGCTGTTTTTAAAAAATATTTTATTACTTATCTAATTTCATGTTTTTGAGTCTTGCTGTGTTTCTCCATCTTTGGCTTGTGTGTTTGTGTGTGTGTGTGTGTGTGTGAGTGGGTGTGTGTGGGTGTGTGTGTTATGAGAACAGAGTCAGCTGGTCTAAGCCTCCTTGTCCCCCTCGCTACAGCCTTAAATCCCCCCCAAATCCAACTCTGCTCCCCCGGGTGCCTCCAGCCGTCCTGTTACCCCGTCAGCTGCCCCATTTCTGCTGTCAGCATCTCTCTCTATCCGACTGTTTGTCTGTTTTTCCCTCACACACAGTAAACACTTTCTGGGACATTGCGTTGACCTCCATTCAACATGAACTACTTAAACCAAACTTGAACCTCATTTAAATTCACATTGTGATCCCAACAAGGAAGACGGATGGATCTAACAGAGTAGGTGTTAAGGCAGAAGGAGGGAAAAATGGAAGCACTTTCTGTTCCCTTCGTCGTCTTTCTGTCCCTCTGAGATCATTTCGTCTTTCACACTCGACGACTTTTCACCCATAAACCACTTGTTGGTCACATAATGAGGTTTTATGAAGCAGACTTCATAAAGAGGAGATGAGGGACTAAGTTTAAACATCATCTTGTGGCTCATCTGTTAGTTGTCCTCTTGATGACCCGGTTTGAGGCGAGCTTTAGCTCTAGTAGGACGTCATGGTCCACTTCAATTTAATCCAAAATATTTTACCCAAATGCAAGAAAACATCTGTTTGTTTGTTTTCTTTATAGTAGAAAGCTACAAAAACAGCTCCTAAGGGGAACTTACTCCACTACGCATGCATAGAGTAGTAGCAGTACTAGTAGTAGCATACTTGTTGAGGGAACAACCGGCGCCCCTTCTCTGATGCCGCCCTGGGCAACCGCCCATATCAAAAACCGTCTCTGGCTGTATTACGGTCACACCATGACGTGCTAACAGCTTAATTTCCAGGCAGTGGAGACAATACTCCACAGTGACGACGACAAGCGCAGCTAAACAGCCTCATTTGCTTTTGCCACACCGTTTCAGTCAGAGGTGAAAATTTGAACGTCCCCTTTGGGGATTCGCCATTTTTTGAGCTTTTGAAATATAATCAGCCGCTCCCAGTTGTATAGACAACACCCTGTTACCATGGTTACACATCATAGCAAAACCTGAAAAAAAAAAAAAACATGTCCAAAAATGCAACGATTGAAATAAAAGTCTAGAAAAAGAACAAATCAGATCTGCTCAAACACGCTGCCGTCGTAAAAAAATAGATATTAGATGTTAAGGAGCCCAGATCCCGTATCATCATGCTGCCACCACCGTTTGAGGTTTTCTCTGGTTGGTTAAATCAGGCAACACTAAAACTATGTAACTTGGGGAGTTTTGGGTAGAACATATTTATAGACAGTTTTTTATTTTAAATTCAAAATGTTTATATAGTTTAATATTAAACATCTTGAGGAACTGCAGTGGAGTTCAAATGTCAGACTTTTTTAACTTTTGAAACTGAAATTTCCATTTGTTTTTCTTCTCAAAAACGTCTGAGATTAACCCCAAAATCTTTGAGTTTTTTGGCAGAACTTTACTTTTTCTTTTTCTGTCTACAGAGGCCCAAATAAGCTGTTGTAGTTGTAGAGTAGAAAAAGGTGCATTAACCTGTTAATCTGCACCAGACGACACCAACACTGCAGCAGCTGGAGAGTTTCAGGTAGAACATGTTTACAGATCCACCAATACGGAAAGTTCTGGGGAAGGAAGTTTCTTTTGACCATGAAAAAAAAACAAAAAGCCATAAACAAAAAAATCCCAAACCAATAAACACAGAACAATAAATACACCCATAAAAGACGGAACGCATTTCTGTCGACTTTATCAGTTTGCATTCCTTTTGCTTTCTCTCATTTCCCTCCTCTCTCTCCGACACGCCCTTTCCCCCGTGACTCACTCAGAAACGCCGAGCCGCGGCGATTCCTCCCGCCGTCTGTGAAGCCTGTTATGAGATGACCTGCCTCACTTTATGGGCGTTTTCACAACTTTCCAAAGCGCGGCGTGTGTGAAGTGGAGCACAGCGCGATCCTTTCTCCCCTTAACGCCGAGCGCTCACCTCATGACATCATGCCAGGAAACCTGCAGCGTTACCGCCACGCTCTGCCACAGCTTCACTCAGCTTCTAAACAACCAACGGAGGAACCTACCTGCTGCTGCTGCTGCAGCAACACACACCTGCTTTTCATTTCCAAACCGATTAAACTTTGTGGTGCTGATGCTTGTCTTAAACTTCCAGTTTGCAGAGAGGAAAAGTTCAGGGCTGCATAAATTACCCATCAGTGACTGTGACTGTTTAGAATACGTGCAAATTGAGGCTGGAAAAAAGAGGAAAGTTTGCTGCAAACTTTTGCAAAATAACCCAGAAGATTCCCAGCTATTTCCAACCACCATCTCGGCTAAAGTCTAAAGATTTCAAAATTGACCAAACGTCCCAAAACCACCAAAATTACAGAGTGCATTCTGCTGCGTGCGACTGGCACAATAAAATCAGTCCTGCAGGGAACCAATAAGAGCTGTTGTGGCTCATATACCAGAGAATGACCCCAAACACACACGCACACACACACACGCACACACACACACACACACGCACACACACGATGACACACTCTGAACATTTACTCAACAAAACTGGTCATCCATGGAGACCAGCATGCCTGGTCTTTTACATCATCATAATCATCATCATCATCCAAAATCTGCTCTCCATTTGTTACAGCTGGGACTGCAGTGTGTGTGTGTGTGTGTGGGGGTGTGTGTGTGTGGGGGGGGGGTGTATAAGGGCATGTTTTTTGACTTTTTAGCACGTCTGAGATCATGTTTGTCCAGACTTATGTGAGCTTGGCTTCGCCGTGAAGAAGCACAGCATGAAAAACTGAGAACTGCGCAGCGTAAAAATCGGGCCGAGTCGTTGCTAAACTCCTGACTGCAGCTCATTCCCGCATGCACTGACAGCGAAACCGCCCGAGATTCTCCCCCAACGTCACGTAAATCAACACAGCAAAGACATAAAACTCTGGCTCCAGAAGACGCTTGTTACTGTAACTCAAACTAAACGTTGAGAGTCCGACAGTTGGAGATGGGATCTGCAAACAGCCAGAGGTCATGTTGCTTCTTTGTAATCCAGCATGTGAGCGCCGTCCAAGAGAAGGCTTGAGGACAGATTAGATCACCAGCAACTGTAAAAATAGTCAAAATAAAACTGCAGTTTTACATGCTGCAATAAAAAAACAAAAAAAACAACAACTCACGTTTCCATTTTATGAATTTGCCAAATCAAGATACCGGCATGAAACATGACAAGCAACCAGAGAAATCATTTTCTTCCCACCAGGAACTTGACAGAATCAAAGTTTTCTTCTGCATTTCTGCTCGTATCCGTCTTCCTCCCTATGAGATAATTTAGACTGAAGCCAAACAAAACCTCACACCGCCTGGGAACGGCCTGCGCCCTCTGACTGCTCTCCAAAGTTTGGAATTGTAAACTCCACTGTGGCTTTTTAGCAAACCAACCAAACCACATGCAAAACACAAGAACCTAAAAGGCTTTAAAAACACTTGCATCAACTGAAAGGTTCGAATGCAAGCAGAGAAACATTCGGTGGTTGAGTCGAGCCGTCCTGAAAGCTTCCTCTGTTAACATCCCAGGTTGTTTTGGTTTTACTTTTACATCTTTTTCTTGTTGGTAGTTGTTCCTAACTATTACCTGACTCGTGGTTTGATGAGCTCTATCCAGTGGTAGACACCATTAGCTAAAAAGTTAGCTTTGCTAGCCCAAAAACCCTAACCATGCACATTAGTTAACGCTAAAATGATACATTTTGCAAAAGCTAATGCTAAATTGAACCATAAGGATGGAATGAGGCTCCAAAAATAAGCCACGTGATTTTTTTTGTTTGAGCTAGCTTAATTAGCAATAAAGGGACTTTAGCAACTTCAGACATTAGAACTGTTGTTCATGTAAATGTATTCGTCTGTACAGTCATTCAACGAGAGGAGAGGAAATGGAACTTCCTTCACTTCAAAATAAGAGCATAAATAGAAATGTCTAACTGCTGGATTAATTCTTAACATCAGGTGACAAAAACCTCAACACAAACTTTAATCAACTGAAAGTTTACAAAGCAGCCAAATAAATAAGCGCTGTAGAATTTAGCCAGATGATTAATAAATTCATAATTGCGCTAAACGTTTTCAATGTTAGCAGAAATGCTAAAGCGCCAAATAAAAACTTAGTGATTTAGCGGATTACACTGCAAAAACATAAAGTCTTACCAAACACTTTTGGACTAGATTGAAATTGAAATATCTTACTTCACTTTAAATGAGACAAAAATAACTTCAAAGTAACCTTTAAGCAAAAAGTCTCAAGGATTTTTTAAAGTGTGTTAAGATACTTACAGTAGAAATTAGACCAAAAGTACTTGATAAGACTTAGTGTTTTTGCAGTGTAGTGGAAGTGCTGGCTCTGTGATCTGTACTGTAAAAGAGAAAAGGTAAGTCACTGTGAAGAGTTTCAGGTATTGTCTGTTTTCTAACTCAGATAACATCACATTTCATCCAGAGAAAGTAAATATGTTCCCAGTAAAACGGATCCAGATCCATCTTGCTGCTGGCTGGACGTCAGAACCGTGTCTCCGAACGTTCGCAAGGGTTCAGATGTGGTGAAAACAAAAAAGATGGACTCATTAGGAGGACGAGAAACAAGTTTCCACGAGACAAGAGGAGCAAACTGGTCGTCTATCTGAATGTTTCCCCTTCAGATAAACAACTAATGGAAGAAAGGGGCAATTAGCAATCAGCTAAAACACCAATTAACTCGGTGACTTCCTGTATCTGCATGCCTCCCTCGGCAGTGAGTCAGACCTGGAGCGCAGATCAGCTGGATGTTTACCTGGTTCTGAGTGTCTCTGTGCGATCCGCGTGTCGCTGTGGACATGCATGTGAGCGCAGAGGACGGGGCCTGACTGGAAGTGTGACCTCATCTGCATTAACGACAACCACATGCAGAACGGTTGTAAGATTTACGGCAACAGACGGCTGCAGGCTGGAGGCAGATGAAAGCTGAGAGTTGGACGGAGAGAGGAGCTCGAGTTCATTGATGAGATGAATCACAAGGGATAACTGATCTCTGATGGGGGACCAGAGCAGCACAGTGGAGTTACTGGAGGTGAAAACAACACAAAACGGGGATTTAGGAGGCAAAATTTGTCCTTTCTTTGCTCCACGGCATCAAATCCACAACAAGAGACGAACCCAAAACAAATCGACTGGGTTTGGCCAATTTGATCGCCTTTGACTGGTAACTGGGCCGTCTGGAAACTCAAATTTTCCACAACAAAGTTCAAAACGTTGGATTTAAATGACTAACTCCCACCTGCAGGTGGCAGTATTTCTCCAGTAAGCTTCCGACCAACTTGATGTCAAAAAAGGGCGAGGAAGTTATTCTGACTGCAAATTTCCTACATTAGCACCACAAAATCAGAGATTCTGATTGAAAGAAAATCACTAAAAACACTAAAAGAAAATATGGGGATCAATGTGAAAATACATTCACTATTATTTAATTTTAAGAAAAACTCGTATCAGATGCAGACACAGTTACTCAATAAAGTTCTAACAGTTCTAATGGGTTTTTATGAAAATTACCAACACATTTTGGTAATTTTCTTCATGATCATCAAGATCATGAAGGTTCTTAAAACAAGAACCTTCATGATCTTGATGAGGCCCAAAATGAAAATCAGTTTGACCCATCTGCTGAACCACCTGAACCAGTTGACAGGTTGTTAAGAACCGACCTGTCATGTGACCAACGCCGAATCCTGTCTGGCTGTCCAGCCCCTGATCAGGAGAAACAACCATCCTACTGCAAATTTTCTGCAAAAATGTTAGAAAAACATTGAGTTCAACTAACCGACTCCCACCTGCAGGTGGCAGAATTTCTTCAGTAAACTTTCGTCTAACTTTATATCCAGTAAGGCCGAGGAAGTCACGTTGACTGTGTTCAACATGTTCAGTAAAAAACAAAGTCAGAGTTACATAATCTTAAATATCTAAACATTTCTTGCAAATATTTTTAAGTATTTGTGATTTTGTGGAGCAGGAAAGTTGCAGAAAGTTACTAGTATTTTAACAGTTTCAAAATTGTCCGTACATTCTGGCACAAGAACCTTCATGATCTCGATGAGGCCCAAAATGAAAATGACTTTGACACATCAAGGTGCTTTATCTCTGCTGAACCACCTGAACCAGACGACAGGTTAAGAACCGACCTGTCATGTGACCAACGCTGAATCCTGTCTGGCTGTCCAACCCTTGATCAGGAGAAACAACCATCACATCTGTAGCGCTCGTGTAATTACACCCAGCGGACTCTGGGCAGGCGGCGCCGCTCGCTCGCCAGGCTGAGATCTTCATGATTAAAGTCCAGCCCATGTGTCAGAGAGAAGATATGACAGCTGACGGCCTTGTGGGGGCGACGGGTGTGATGTGGAGGGTACGAGTGTTGGGGGAGGCTGGAGGGTTAAAGGAAGGGGCAGAAACTGAGGCAGCTTTCACTGGAGGGATTAAAAATAATGGAAGTGGGGAGGGATGGGGAGGCAGCTGTGGAACCAGCCCTTTATAACGGAGGGATGCGGATGGGTGTGTGTGCGTGTGTGTGTGTGTGTGTGTGTGTGTGTGTGTGTAGCAGAGAGGCGAAGGGGTCCCAAAGGGCTACCTTTGTCCCTCTGCTACAGATTGGGGGTCTGTAAAAAAAACAAAAAGCAATTCACAACTGGTTTTCACCGGCATTTATGAGCTTCTTTGTCTGCAGCTCACCTTGAGGCAGAGCACTGTAAAACCTAATCAGCTGCGCTTGCTTCAACAATGTTTGCAGACTCGTTATTATATATTGTTTAGTTTTCTTTACATTAACTGATTGAGTAACATTATCAGAAGACAATCAGGACCACTGTGACTAGTTCTCAGAATTCTGACTTTAATCTTTTAATTTTGATTTAATTTTCTGTGCTCGAAAATCAGAGCTTTTTTTTTTCTTTAGTTCAAAACACACTCCACTTATTTAAATGAAATGGTTATTTTGACTACATAAAAATAAGTTGAATCTACTGTATTTATTCAATTAAAGTCAACATTATAATTTGCTGGGTTTCGTTTGAATGTTAGCAAAACCGCGACCAGTTTTAAATTACATTCAGTCATTTTTTTCAGTCACAATTTACAGAGCAGCAATTTTTGAGCCTTTAGATCCGACCCCTTTGACCCCGCCGATGCAAAGCGTCATTGTCCAATCAGGTCGCAGCACGTTTTGCTCCCCACTTGTTTCTGACTGTCTGCTTTGACGTGAAGCGGCCGGTGATTTCGCTAAACGAGTCTCTTTCTGACGTAACGTCTTAAATAACGCCCCTCTGCGTCCCGGCGAGTTTATGACGTTACTAAAAGCCGACACACAAACCAGAACCGCCTGGATCCGCTTATTTCAGCCACTCTGAAGGACAGAAGGCGAGAGGATCTGGACGCCGACCAAAACAACAACGGGAGGAAGAAAGACGTCTCTCTTACACCTGCTAAGGGAGGAGAGGCGGTGGGCGGAGGCGGGGGCGCTCCTCCTAAAGGAGAGCTGTCACTTTGATTCTCGTCACCACGGCAACGGGTGTACAGTCCCACAATCCTCTGCTTTGTGCGACGGGGGGTTGGGTCGGGGGTGTTTGTGCACCGCTTTGCTCTACCTCTGCAAACCTGCATTAAAACGGACAAACACTTAAGACCCGGCGCCAGCCGTCGCCACGGCAGCCGGTGAAAGAGAAATCCCCATGGCGACACGGAGACAAATCCAGCTATGTCTGCTATTTATGGGAAAACGGGGCAAAATTCTGCAGCCAAATCAGCTGAAATCGCACTGTTTGGATCAGTGAGTGTGTGTGTGTGTTGTCTCTCCACATGATAAAGATGTTTTCCTGAAGAGCCGCGATGCTTAGCCAAGCTCCTCGCTGTCTCGCTGAGAGAAGCTTTGTCATAAGAGCTGACAGTCAGGATGACAGGGAGGTAAAATGAAAGAGACGTCCGTCAGTTAATGTCTGCTGACTGAGATGCAGCCGCGGGCGTCGCTTTCTGACGACCAGGTCGCAGAACCAGCACGCGTTCGCTTACACGATGTCCTGCGGTTGGAAACGGTTCATGAAAAAAAACAGAATCAAGCAGCTTTGATTCTCAAAACGCCATTATTTACCTTTATTTAAGACTTTGAGATACAAAACACAAGATAATTCATTAGGAATTCGCTTTGTTTTGTTGAAAAATAGACCTTGTTTGACATTTTATTTGAACAGCATGAAGGCATGGAAAACATACACAGACATTTTGTCGAGTTAAAAATCATCAATACACATGAAATATGTTGGCCAATATTCAATTTACTTCAATAAAAGGCAACTCTATTAGCTTGGACTCAAAGGAAATCATTGTTTCAGCTGATTTGCAGTTTTCTGGAAGCTTGTGTCAGTTTTGTGGTGCATACTCTGAGAAATCACCAAATCTTATCCAGAACTTTGGGTCTCGTTTCTAATTCCAACTTTTCAGCACGCTTGAAATAAAACAACACTAAATAATAAGCAGCTTTTCAACAAGATACAGGAGCTTATTATAAGTTAATAAATCCTTAATATTAATGAAAAAGTTCAACTTTCATCGGTAGATTATTTCACTTGCAACATGTGAAAAATGTCTTTTTATGGGTGAAATAATCTGCCAGTGGAACTTGAACATTTTCATCAATATTAAGGATTTAAAACAAGCTCCTGCATCTTGCTGAAAAGTTAGTTTTAAATTAGTTTTGTCTTATTTCAAGTGTACAAAGATATTTGCACGAGAAACTAGGCATTAAGTTTTAAAACCAAGTTAAAAATTTGTACATTTTTGCCAGTAAATCTCAGCCAAAGTGTCACAATATTACGGCACAGATCATGATTTATAACACAGACACATGTGAAGTTAATCAAACCCTGATTTGATGCACAAATATAAACATTCGACAAAGTAGCTTTATTGTTAGCTGCATGCTAACGTAGCTAATGCTGTTCATTTGGAAACAAAGTTTAATTAATAATGCACACTAAGACTATTAAATGTTTAGTAAAGCTGTTGAATGATCAAATCAGTGATCAACTTTCTCTACCTTGTAAGAGGAAAAATGGCCAGAAGCTCACAGGAAAGAACAGCCAAATCCTCACAATACCACTACATAGATTGTGAATTATAATCATAAACACAGAGGTCAGAGGAGAAACTTCTGTCACAAACACAATGCTACTTTTATGAATTCTTAGCATTTAGCTATGCTAGCTTTTAAAGGTTTAAAGATAAGTATAAGTATAAATTTCCACCAGTAAGTCACAGCCACACTATACGACATCATGATTAATAATCAGAAACACAGTGTGGTGTTTAGTCACACTCTGAGATAAATCACAAACACAAGCATTCGTCCAAACATGCTAACGTAGCTAGCGCTGTCCATTAGCAGGGTTTCAGTAACTTTGAGCAGAAACCCAGAACGAGGTCGCCCTTCCGTCGCGCTCAGAGTCCAGATGTATTCAGGCTCTGTGGTGAGACAGATGGGGACGCCCTCAGTGCCCTCTGCCCCCCCGCTCGCCCTCCTGCTAGCCTGACCGGGGTCAAAGACCCTATTGTCGCACAGAGCGCCTAGCTTCGCCTATTGTCTGCCACAGTTGGAAACCTTTAGAGCTCCTGCAAACCTCTGCATGGCGAACTCTTCCTCCTTTCTTTTACTCTCCCTTTGGGTTTCTCCTTCCCCCTCCAGCCTCCTTTATCTGCTGACTGGATTTATATCTGTCACACACACACACACACACACACACACACACACACACACACACACACACACTGACACAGCTGGATCAGCACAAACAGAATGGCCAGCATTGCTTTGTTTACTCATATGCAGTACATTTTCCCGTCTCCCAACCTGCACAGCTTGCTGATTCACATTAATGGCCGAACAAATCCAAATATTTATGTAAAATCTTTTAATCTCTAATCTGATTATCTATAAATTACATTCTGCTGGACTTTAAAGCAACTAAAAGATCACATGGAGACATGATGGAAACAAGCGCAGCGATGAACCGTGAGGATTAGCCGTCACATTCCCGTATCGGAAATGACTTTTCCACGTCTTAGAACAGATCTGGATGGGAATCAAGAGCTGCAGAACGCATTTAGCGACTTAAACCTGGAGTCCAGCTGCCTCCCAGCACAGTTTCCTCAGACTGCAGGCCGGAGCGAAGCCCGGGGGCGGCGGGGACGCCGTCGCCCACGGCAACGCTCCACGGTGACGCTGCAGTTTGAGCGGTTGCTGGGCGCCATGATGCCGACGGCGGCAGGCAGGCGAAACCTCTACGCATTCCTTCGCCTGCATCGATTTAATCAATCAATCAAGTTTATTTATAAAGCGCATTCTGCAGCAAGGCGGATTAAAGCGGTTTACGTCATAGAAACATCCGTATGATATTCACCAGCTGAGAAACCAACAACAAATACTACATTTTGTCACGTGCAGCATCAAAATCAAAACGTCACAGAAAGCTCTAGAAAACCTGAGGAGTCCACTGCACTGAACCCCGTTGGAAACCTGCTGGTTATTCCACCAAATACGGATTTCTGAGTTAAACAGTCAGTATTATGGTTTCTAAATCAATAGGATCTTGTTTCCTTTGCATTATTTGATGTCTGAAAGAACTGCATCTTTTATGTTGTTTGCACCATTTTCTGCCAATAAATACTAAATTTATAACATATAACATGTCAGTAGTTCATAGAATAAAAGAACAATGTTCATTTTACTCAAACATAGAAAAAGGAAAATCAGAGAAACTGATCATTAATTTTTTTTTCCAGAGCTATATGGTGGTTATTATTCCATTTATTATGGTTAAAAAGCATCTCAAGTCTTTATTGAAGTAGTTTTTTTTGTTTTCTAGAAGTTTGTTCCAGATTTGTGGTGCATAAAAACTGAATGCTTCTTCTTCATGTTTGGGTTTGAGACCCTAGAGGTTCTGGAAGGCTGATCCAACAACAGCAGTGATTTATAGACCAACATCTTAAACTCTGTTCTCTCAGTGGAAGGAGGTTAGAACTGGGTGATGTTCTCCATCTTCCTGGATTTAGTCAGAACGTCAGCAGCAGCGTTCTGGATCTGATTGACTTTTTATCAGATTTATGAAGAAATTGTTGCAGTAATCAATGTGACTGGATGAGTTTCTCTAGATGGCCCTTTAATCCTGGAAACCTTGTTCAGGTGACAGAAGGCCGACTTTGTAACCGTCTTTATGCGTCTCTGTAAGTGCAGACCCAGATTTAATCCCTAATCTCCAGTTTCCAGCTGTAATAACATGAGGTGTCCTCAGTAATGTTATTATAATCAACTAAAACTAACTAAAATACAAAAACTGAAACTGAGAAAACATTTTCAATAACAGAAACAAATAAAAAAGGGCAAACTGTGACTAACTGGAACTATATCTTATGTTTATAAAACATACTGAAATTATAAACATCATATCCTGTTTATGTGTTTCTGAATCTATTTATTACACCTTCAAACTGATGTGAAATTGATTTGTTTTTCTTTCTCACACAAGCAGCTAAAATCAGCTGACAGTAAATTATGATACTAGCGGCTACGCTAGTCCAGAAAATGGCGGCAGCAAAACTGGGAGAAAACGCCAGAGTTAATTGGTTGTTTCAGGAATAATTGACTTAATTTTTTGAAAATTGAAGCTTCTGTTGAGTATTTATTACCCAGTTGGTGTAAATAATCTCAATATTTTGACCTTCTTTTGAATCCTGAACCTAAAAATTAAACAAAAGTATGAAAAAACTAAAACTGAGAAATATTTAACTAGTAATAACTCATGAAAACTGTCAAACACGTTCTAAAAATGTATTACAACTACTGAATTGGACAAATAAAAAGTCAAAACCAAACTATAATGAAAACCCAGATGACCATCAGTGTTTTTATTGTCTGTTTGGCTGCAAGTCGGAAAAATAACGAGCAACAAATAAACAACCTCTGCAGCCAAAACACTGTAAAAATCACCAACGTGTTAACGAGCAAAGTGTCTCTTTGTTTACCGAGATAAAACTATATTTCTTTTGGAGTTTATTTTGTGAAACATAAACAGGTTTGACTGTGAGCTGCACCCTGCAGTTCAGCTGTCCTCCCTCCGTTTGTGTCCAACATGAAAGAATCGGGCCGACTCCAAGTGATTCCCGTTCATCACAGCAGCTGGAGGCTGGAGGTGTGGCTTTGATACATGAAGCAAGAAGAAGAGACAATAAATCCGATGCTTTATTTTTATCTGCAAAAACGCTCCAGTGCAAGTCCTTAATCTTGTAATATCTGATTTTTATTAGAAAATCGTTTTTA
Organism: Gambusia affinis; assembly: GCF_019740435.1. Taxonomy (NCBI): domain Eukaryota; kingdom Metazoa; phylum Chordata; class Actinopteri; order Cyprinodontiformes; family Poeciliidae; genus Gambusia; species Gambusia affinis. Next base: position 3,488,401 of record NC_057873.1, read on the forward strand.
TTCTGGTTGAAACGGCACTCGTAAGCGGCTGTAGGTCATTTTTAAAAATCGTCTCTGGAGGTGAAATGAGATTTCTGTCAAGGTCGCCGGATTTATCGCACAAGCAGCGGCGGCAAAATGAGAATGTCCGACTTCTCAGGAAAATCTTGTTTTGCAGCATTTAGGATGGAGGCAGGAGGAACCATAATATCAAAAATATTCAACCAAGTGAGTCAAAATCTGAGGATGTGGGACGGTCAACGGATTTGAAAAGGTTAAAATACGTGAAATTTAACCAGCTTTGTGCTAAACGTAATGAATCAGATTCAAAACTAGAAGACACGAATTTAACATTTACTAAAAAATTAGTAGGAATGTCAGGATAACAGTTTTCTGGACGATAAATTGTCAGAGAAGTTATCGCGATAAACGATGTTATTGTTTTTATACAATTTTCAGAAAATATAACAAGAACACAACTGGGAGTTATTTTAAATATCCAAAATAAATAAACAAAACATCAAATAAAATGAATTATGAAGTCTCTCATCCAGTGGGTCCAGTAGCGGAGAACAAATCACCAGACTGAAGATTTTATCGTCCGGCTTTTGGTAGAAAGACAGAAAAGAGAAAAACAATAACAAAAATATTGAGTTTTAATTTATCATGCGATTAAATGGTTTATTTCTGGAAACATTGGTTTGATTTGGTTTGAAGGAACAAAATGTAAAAAAAAAAGAATTAAAAATAGAAATTTAAAACAAAAGAATCTTGATCCAAATACAGGATAATTTTATATTTAAATCATTTTTAGGAAGGAGATGCAGCCGCTGTAATCGGAGGAATTTATTTCTGTTTTTTATGCATCTTCACCAGTGGGACCAGTAAGAATTGTGTGAATATTTTTACTCATCTGCTTGTTTCAAACTGGACTGAAGTGAAAATCATGAAGGACAAAGTCGCATAAAACGAGACGTTAAAAACCAAAACGCACGTAAACAGATGCTCACCGATCTGCGCCGTTTATCTGCAGTGATCATCTCAAGGACGTGTGTGTGTGTGCGTGTGTGTGTGTGTGTGTGTGTGTGTGTGTGTGTGTGTGCACTCTGCAGTAATGAGAGTTAGCGAAAGTGTTTGAAAGGCTTTATGACCGTCATATTTCACTGACAGGCAGCATTAAAGCAGCGCTTCCCAAGGGCACGCATCGCCCGCCACACACACTCCGGCTGAGATCCGTCACAGTTACGGAGCGCCGCCGTCGGAGCGGAGATAAATAAATAACCACACAAACGCTCACTCAGCTCGGCATTGATCTGCGGGTTAGTCGGCCATATTCCTGCCGTTCTGTTTACGGCTCCCTGAGCTCTGCCTTATTAAAAGTCTGAACACAAGAGCGGAGAAAGCGACGACATCGATCCTCGACTGCTTCGTCTTTAATGATCAGTTTCAGTCAAACAACAAAACAAACAGGACGTACAGAATGGAGATTTAAGGCGTCTTGGTGCTGGGCAATAAATCAATAACCAAATATATTACGATAGATCAATACCTCTGATAGCATATTCAATATACAGAACATTCAGTGGGAGAGAAAAGGCTTTAGCTAAGCTAACTTGGTGGAATCAACTAACTTGTTCTCTCTTTGGTTGCCTAGCAACAACCTGCTGGCTAAGAAGCCTTTCCAGTTCCCTCCAACTATGGTTGCCTAGCAACAGTCTGCTGAGTAACTTCCATAACTGCCTAAAAACAAACAAAAAAATATCTATGAACATGGAGTGAAAACTGTTGGTAAATCAGGGAAGGTATTTTATTAAAATAAGAATATAATCAATAATTATCAATACCGAATGATATGAAACGTTCAGCATTAAAGCCTCAGTATGAAAAGTTACAGAAAATTTGTATTTTGTCTATTTATCAAAAGATAAATTATGGACAAAATGTATCTTTTGTGCACACCTGTGCACTTTTATCACATTGTTTATCATTTATTGTGAAAAAACTATCGTAAAACAAATAAAATGTATAAAATTAAATAAAAAAAACTATCAAAGAGTAATTCAATGTAAATTTTTACAAAACACAGAGCAGATTAAAATCAATATTTGAGCCTCTTGAACCGATTCAGAATCACCAGGATTAGGAATCGTGGTTCTCTGCAGACAAATGATCAATCAACATCACGTTTTGTGATTCATTAATGTCAACTAGGCAGCATAACTTATTTGATCACTCTGATAAACAGTTGAAGTGCAATAACTGACAACATGCTAGCTGTCGCTACAACAGCGAGAGAAATGCTGGTAACCATGACAACCAGTGAGCGTTAAAAGGCCAGCAGGGTCTTTCTGCAGTCAGGTTGCGTGCATCCGCTTTGTTTCCAAACAAATAATCCCTCTATAGAACCGACTGGTTTAATAACTAAAATAATATTTTTAAGTAATTTAAAAATATTCTTTTTTTTTTATCAGAATATTTTAAGTCCATATCGCCCAGCCCTAACTGGAAGAGCAGAATTTAACGCTTCCTTCGTTCCAAAGTTCAGTACATCATTCCTCTTGGATCCGTGACCTTCTTCCCCTCTTCCAGGTCAAACATTTATGACCGAAGCTAACGGCTAACGCCTGTTAGCCGCCACATATGAAGCGAAAGCTGACTCTGAGGTGTCTGTGTGTCTGCGGCGGTATTAACGCCGCGCCGGCAGACGCGTCTCGTTCCGCTTGAGTTGGTGCTCAACCTGCCAGAGTTCAGGGTTCAAATCCCGGCAGAGGCTTCGAACACAGAAACACACTCAGGAAGGCACTTAGCAGGGAAGCAATGAGCTTCTGTCACTTTTAATTTGACCTTTGCAGCAACAGAAACAAACCAAACACACAACTGAAGACTGACTTGTAATATTTCTGAGTTTTAAAAGACAAATACTTAAAGGTTAATCCTACAAACTGGAAAAAATTGTGCGGTTTTGCAGTAGAAAACTGTTTATCCTCTGGATTTATCTGCACTAAATTAGCTTCAATTTAGTGCAGATAATGAGAATTTTGTCACATTTTTAGTTTACACCATGTCATCAACTCTATCATTTTAAACTAAGAATATTTAATACAGGCTAAGATTGTTTTAGATTCATAAATTGGCCCCTTTTGTCTTTTATTAGGACAGATGGCATCACATTTATTCAGCAAATCCGAACCATATTTTTATCCTTCGCCCTCCAGGTGTGAAGATCGATTTCAGATGATTTCTGGTTGATTCAGGGGAATTTTTCCTGAATGAACTTGACTTAAATTTTTTCCAAACTTAACTGAAGTTGCTGTGTTTTTTTGAAAAATGAAGATGCCTTTCCAAACAAATTAAATACTTTCTGTCTTTTTCCCAAATGTCCAGTAATGATTTTAACATTTCCGTCTCTTGCAGGTTTGCAGAAGCTGAGAAAGAGAATTGGAGTTTATTTTACACTTTCTTGTTTTTGTCCTTGAAAAATTTAAATGTTTTCTAAATGTTCTCCAGTTGCTAATAATGTTTTTTTATTGATGACTTATAGACTTTAAATTGTCCTTGCTGGTGTATTTTTACCTTGGCATTACGTTCATACACAATTTAATACTGCAGATTTATTACAAAGTTTCTTGAGTCAATAGAAGAGAAACAGGCCCACAGCATCACAGACCCTCCTCTGTATTTAGCAGAGACGCTTTTAAAATATTCATTCTTGTTTCGTTTCAGATCAACCAGAAGGATTTTTGCTGGAAAAATTGAGAACTTTTCCCAAACAAAAACAACAACGTGGAGTCTGTTTGGTGTCTGTAGAGTTCAGGTTAAATTCAGATAATTTTGAAACTCAAAAGATTTTTTACTTTGTGGGGCTCCAATCTGATTTAAAGGTGACCTTCTTTGAAAGGTTTGGAGTGGGTCTGTGGCCTATACAAAACATGTTCATTACATTTTCTGAACAAAATCCTTCTGAGACAATGAGATTTCAGTCTGCTCAGTTCTGCCTCTTTGAGCTGTTTTATGGCTCGTAAAAATGGTGACGTGCAATTACACAAATATACAGCTCTGAAAAGCATTAGTAGGGCTTCCTGTACAACTGACTAAGAATGCAGCAAGTGGTTTGATTTTCCAGCAGCCATTGTGCAGTGCATACCGTGGTAAAACTGGCTGACCAAACGTGCTGGATCTCAGCTTGTGTTGCTAGGTAACGGGCAGAAATCTGCTGGGGTTGCTAGGTAACCGGATGATTTGTGACTCTACATTCCAGAAGGTTTTGAAACTATTCATTTTCCAGACACCAAATGTCATAAACTTACTGCCAAAAACAGTAGGGTGTTTTTATTTTATTTTTTATGCTTAGATTGTTTTTTAGAAGCAGTACAATCCCAAATAGAAAGACAAAAATGTGCAAAATTTACATTTAGCAAAAAATATGTCCACTTCAACAAGATGTAAAAAGGTATTTTATAAATTCCACTAAAGATTTCGATGTTCAGCTGCAGCTTTGTCTCAGCCAGTGAGTCTGCGATGCAAGACAGACTCAGATCCAAACAAACAACTTCAGATGATTGTAAAATCTCATAAACAAACACAAACACATCTGGGAATTTCAAAATGAAAAGGCAACTCAGAAAAAGCTCAAAAACTGTTGCAGGCCAGCCAGAGCTCTGATCCGCCATGACGCTGCGGCCCTTCAGCCCCGCCTCCATTTTTCACTGTTAAGTTGACAAATTTGGACAGATTCAAAGCAGCAATTTGATTTAGAGGAAATCATCCCCTCCACAACTGATAAACAACAGACAACGGGAATGAATAAGTCTTTTAATGAAGAAGGGAAGCGGCTAACAAACAGGAAATTCATTACTGACGCAGATGTGTGTGTGTGTGTGTGGGTGTGCGTGTGTGTGTGTGTGATTTGTAATATTGCAGTTTTCCATCTCTGACTCTGAGAGCTTAGAGCTGCATAAGAGGCTTTGAGTGCTGAAACGAGTAATGTCGATGGAGGGCCTGGAAGTGTGTCAGGTGTTTGGTTAGCTTGTGTGGCCTTTTGCGACAGATGTGTGCAGGTTTTTGGTGTGTGTGTGTGTGTGTGTGTGTGTGCAGAGGGGATATTAAATACTGAAAACTGCAATCATGGCGCGGGATTAAAGACTGAGCTCTGAAATGGTGGCAGACGACAGACAGGAGATCCAGAGGTTGAATCTAAAGTTCCTCGTGTTTTTAAAAGCTAACGTTGTGAAACTTTTAACCTTATTTCTTCATATTCTGCTATTAAATTGTCTTTTAATCGTCTATTGGGTTCCAGGATTTGTGAAGAATAAATTTGACATTACACTTTAAAAACACAAAATCTTACTAAGTATTTTTGGTCTATTATTACACATGAAATGAGACAAAAGTAACTTTTCAGCGCAATCTAGGAGCTCGTTTTCAGTAAATATTGATGAAAAAGTCCTTATTCCACTGGCAGATTACTTCACATATAATGAGACATTTTTTCAGTGAAATAATCTGCCAGTTAAACTCGTATTTTTCAACAATATTAAAGAATTATTGACTTAAAATGCGCTCCTGTATTATGCTAAAAGCTTACTTGTAAATTAGATTTGTTTTATTTCAAGTGTGATAAGATATTTGAACAAAATACTTGGTAAGATTTTGTTTTTAGAGTGAGAGTTTGAATTTAAAGTTGTTTTTAAATACTAACAGAATATATATTCTTCCATTAAATTGTTTTTTAATGGTTTATTGGGTCCTGAATAAGGATTTCTGAAGACCAAATTGATGGAAAAGTTTGACTTTAAAGATGCTACAAAGTGGTGTGGCTGCCTAAAAAGCAAAATGCAAAGAAAAAATAATCATCGGCGATGTGGCGACTCAGGGTGTCGCTACTTTCATGGGTGATTCTGCCGGGTTGCAGGTTTATCTGGGCTTTAATTAGGACGTAATCGGCTCTGTCTCCTCTGCAGCTGTGCGAACGGGACTGGAATCAGACCGCGCGGTCGCCGTCCTTCGCGGTGTCTCATTAGGCGTCGTTTTCGGTTCACATCAGGCTCATTAAAGTGGCTTTATCCGTGGTGATGCAGCCGCCGCAGCAGGAATGTCTTCTGTGATCCTGCAGAGCGGGAGCTGCTTTATTTTCTACCAGCAAAAACACTTTTACTGGATCCACTTTTACTTTTTCACAAGCAATCATTGCACACTGGGTCAGAGATTTTAAAACTGGAAATGGAAAGATTTAACTGCATGAATAAAGCGTGTGGCAAAGAAAGCCATTTCTTATTGAAGTATACACAACTCAGATGATGATTAATCAGATTGAAAAAGAGGCACATTCTGCAGATTTTTCATTCAACTATTGGAGCTTTAATTAGTACAGTATTAGAAATACTTTGAGACATTTTAAAGACGTATCAATGGAAACTGATTTGGTTATTTTAAAGCTGAATAAAGCTGGAAACTGACCGATTAAAATGCAGAACTAAAGCTTATTGAGAAAAATAAAGGGATTTCTTATCAAAATAAACACAAAACAACTTTTTCAGGCTTCTAAATAATATTTCCAGTCACTTGAAATGCAGAATGAAATGTAATTAGGAAGCCCGAAAGTTTAGGGCTGCAACTGACGATTAGTTTAGTAATCAATTATTCCGATGATTAATCGATTAATCAGATTCTGCAGATTTTCATTTAAGCTTTTTTATAAATAGAATATTAGAAATACATTAATAAAATGTCAATAAAACATTAATTTTACTTTTTCAATGACAAAATAAACATTTTATTGACTAAAAGGTATTTTTTCAGTGTGTGCAGATCATTTGTAGCATGCAATCAAAGAAGTTTTTTTTTTTTTTTCTTAAATCCAAAATATGTACATATTTTTGTACAGTTTGGCTTAATTACAGCTCTGTGTTCTACTTTCAGCAATTAAGCAGTTTTAGTCCATATTCTCAAGTTAATGATTAATCGATTGCTAAATTAGAAGACCATTATTTCAAAAATGGATTAATCACGATTAATCACGATTAATTGTTTCAGCCCTACTAAACTTCAAAGCAATCAATACAAACAAAAAAGATGCCAGACTTTCCTCTGATTGCTCTCCTATCTTTCTGGTTTCTGCTGATTTTTCAGGAGGCAGATGTGAAGCTGCAGCGAGGTGAGGACAGATTATTTGGTTTATCAGCTCATCTTCAAGCTCTAAATTCGCCATAATGGATTCGACGCCACGTTCCAGCACCTCAGCAGAAAGGAGGAGAAGAGGTCGAATGTAATTATAAAACCAGTGTAGCAAATGAATATTTGATGCAAAGTGACGGCGACTCTATTGGTTTTCTGCTCAGAAGGATGTACTGGTCACGAGTCGCTGCTGTCCGTTTGGACTTTTCACCAGATTTTAGGGATGATTGTAAAACGCCTCATCTGTTCTTCCATCACTCTGTGACCTCCAGCATTTTGGGTTTCACTGTATCCAGCCTGAGCATCTGCTGCCCTGAGACTCTGGCTAAATATTACATTAGCATAAAAAATGCAAGTTCATAACATTTGGAATATATTAGCCAACAATCACTGACATTTCTGAATAAAGCACACTGATGTTTCCATGACAATACATCCACAGCCTTACTTTAACTGTGCTAATTTGGTTTAAAAGCGGACCCATTAACCAAATATTTTTTGCCTTTGACTATTTTAAAAAATATTTTACACAGTTAAACAGTTAAAAGCTGCACACAACTTACCCCCCCCCCCCAAAAAAAAAAACACAAGATTTTAAATAAGACAAAATCAACTTGCAAGTATTTTTTTTAATAAAATAAATTTTAAAATAAAATTATTTAAGTAAATAATTCCTAAATATTGATGAATTTAGGATGAATTTAGCTCCACAGAAATTTTGATTTGTAATTTAACGCCTTGAAATTGGGTCTCTGTCTCTTCAGGAAGTCGTCACAACATGGCTCCTCTATTAACTCTGACAACGCTTTTACCAGAGTTGCACTGAGAAGTAGCTCCTATAATGAGTTAAGTAGATGCTGCTAATTGCTGCTGGCTAGTCTGAAGGATTTCTCAAAACATGCATGAAACAATTAGGGCAACACTACAGCTTTGTGGAGCTCAAATAGTTATACGTAGTTCTAGTTAGAGGTAGTTAGCAAAAACAAAATTTGCAAATAATGAGTGAATAAAAAGATTGAATTAGCTTCCTGGAGGGAGTTAGCCGATGATCCCAGTTAGCAACGAGACATTTTTTAAAATAAATAAATGCACATTTAGCAGGATGGTTTTGATTGGATGACTTATCAACGGCGGTTTGGATGCAGCTCAGGTCGGAGCGACTGCGACATCCTTCTGGTTTCCACTTCGCTCCAGAGAGCAGCAGCCAGACAGATAGAGGCTATATTTAGAGGCGGCACTGCCTTGTACTGTATGGGTGTGTAATAAATCTGTTGTGCCATAATAGTGGTCACTGTGTGTGTGTGTGTGTGTGTGTGTGTGTGTGTGTGTGCGTGCGTGTGTGGGCGTGTGTGTGCGTGTGTGTGTGTGTGTGCGTGTTTTAAGGATGAATGGTGGCCTGTCTCATCACCGATGCTGCGGCTCTCAGCTAATTGGTCGTCTCCTTAAGTGCTGCTGCTGCACTATTCTCCAGATGGGATGGAGGGAGAAACGGAGGAAGATTGATGGCGGAGGATAGAAAGAAGCTGCATCGAAAGGATGAATAAAAAACCAGGAAGGAAGGACGAAGGGTGGAATAAACGAGTGAAGGGATGTGAGCTGAACAAGATATTCTCCCTGTAATTCAAATGAAACATATAAAAACCAACATATGTAACAAATTCAATATTCTGCAGTTTTTTTAATGTCTATTAAAAAATTTATTTTGATTTGCCCTCATTTCTGAGAACAATTCAACTTCCTGGTATAGAAGAGGAGAATGTTAAGGCTACAAATATCTGATTATCTGAGTTTTGCAGAAGGGCTCCTGTTTGCTTGTTTATGGGCTAAAATTGAGTGATTTCCTTTAGTAAAATGTCTGTTTTCTTTGAGGACCAACTTGCTGATTGTGATTTTTTTTTCTAAAATCTTTCATAGTTTTGAGGCTGAAAGAAAAAAAAGAGCTGCAGGTTGTCAGATTACAGTAATAATTGTACATTCAGCATAAAATGTACACATGAAAGCACCATTTAAAAGCACCAATTAAAAGAGATAATTGTGCTAATCATAAACAGCTCTGCTAACGCTGAAGCACTTTCAAAGTTAGCTTCTGCTAGATACCAGAAGCTAATGCTAAATGCTAACTTCAAAATTAACTTGCATTATAATTTACATGTTCTATAATATCTTAGATACTGCACTGACATCAGTTGATGTCAAACTTTATAAAACAGCCAGATAAATCAGCGCATTAGTATTTATCTGGAAACATTCATTTATAGGAAGTTTTAGCTAAACAAGTTACTAAAATGAAACATTTGGGAAATTCTGCTGGGGAAACTCCAGCTTCTTCACCCAGTCATGTTTCTACTTAATACTTCGTTTCACTCAAAGTTGGAAAAATGTTGATGAATTTGAAGACACTAACAAGTTTTTAGAAACAGAAGTAACTTCTGAACTGCTGAAGGTGTGAGAGCGACGATGAGGAGGATGAGGAGGATGAGGAGGATGAGGAGGATGAGGAGGATGAGGCGCTTCAGGCAACACACTGCAGTAACTCTGCGTTCTTCATCAGATGGCCTCCGTTACTCCCAACACACACGCACGCACACACACACACACACACACCCAGACGGACTCCTGCAGCAGGTGGGCCTTTTGATTTGTTACCCAGGAAGAACCAAGACTAATTTGCATACAGATGCCCCCTTCAGCGCAGAGGAAGGGTTTAACGACACACACATACACACACACACACACACACACACACTGCTCCTTCTGTCCCAGACAACACTCTCTTTCTTTTTCATTCCTCCGCTCGTCTCCCTTCCTCCCGTCTTTCTCACCCCAACAGATCACGAGCCACGTCTGTGTGCATACAAATATTTTCGCAGATTTACATCCGATGTTTAAGTGTGAAGACATTCTTTGGATTTATGCAAGTTTTTCCCTTTCCCTCTCTCTTCCCTATGCACAAGCTGAAGTAGTTGCATGGGTGCATGTGTGTGTGTGCGTGTGTGTGTGTGTTTGTGGGTCTTGGAGGCTCTTGAACCCTGCATCTGCTCTGGCTGGCAGAGCTTCCAGGAGCCTCATGCACTGATGTCAAACAATAGCTGCTTGTTTGCAGACCTCCGATGCACAAATTCAAACGCTCTTAAACACACAAATAAAAAAAAAAAAAAATAAATAAATAAATAAATAAAAGAGGAGCCAGGTTTAAAGCGCAATAAATTATGGGAGACAGCAGGATAAAGAGGAAGCATCGGTGCAGCTGGGCTGAGCGCGAGAAGATGTACAATGTACACACACACACACACACACACGCACACACACACAAACTTTTTTTTCATGATGCATTAAGTTAAATTCTTGTTTCTGCCAAAAATGCACAATAAAAAAAAGCAGAAACCGAGACTAAATCCCAAACTTTAAAGTCTCTAAAAGCCGAAGGGTTTCGGCCAAAAGCTGCAGCTCACACCGACCCAAAACACACATTAAAGGTTGGAAAAAAAACATAAACTCAAGATCTGAAACTGCAGAAACATTACAACCGCTCCGAGTTCAACTAAAGGTGATTCCACCCAAAACAGAAGCTCCAGCTTCTATAAGAGAGAAAACACAGCAGCTTTTTACTGGATAAACATTTTGACAACCAGCAAAACATAAATGATTTTTATATTTTAAAGGAACTTCGAAAACAAGTTCACATATGTAATAAAACTCAGAAATCTGCATCGCTAAACGCTTTTTTCCCCACTTGTTTTCCAACAAGTCTGCTTTTGGCTGCAGATTGTGAAATAATTCGTTGCAGCTGCCTTCAGGCATCCCTCCTCTCTAAAGTCGAATTATGACTTTCTAGTTTTAAATACGTCCACATTTTTTACCTAAATGATCTATTAATAACCCAACACTTACACACTGATCAACACCTGTCTTATTCAGCATTTCATGCAGCACACGGACTTGGTTTTGCAGCATTCTTACGATGCTTCAGGGTTAAAAGAAACTTTCAGCTCAGCAGAAGATTTAAAAGAAACGGTGCAAACATTTAGCATCACTCATGCAGCTGCAGGTCACGTCAGGCCAGCTATCGGAGTTCAGACAAACAGAACGTCTGATCCTGTAATCCTGATCTCTCTCTGCTGGTGTGTGTGGGTGTGTGCGTGTGTGTGTGTGTGTGTGTGTGTGGTAATGTCCCAGAAGACTTAATAACTCCCAAACTACAAATCAGCTGAGCTGTGCCGACAGGACAAATTCTCCAAATGGTTTGAAATTTGTCTGATTTGTGGTTCTGCAGAGCGTCTGAGTGTGCAGCAGTCAGCGTGTTTCCTCTTCCATGTCAAAACAGCAACGGATAAAAACTGAAAGGATGCGTTCATACCAGCCATGTTTAGTCCACTTTAATCAAACTGCAGCCTCTTCACCTAGAAAGTTCAGTACAAATTCGCATTTGAACGAACCAGTAACTGCTCCAAAAGCAGGAAGCGAGCTATAGAGCAGGGCATTCTGGGTAAATACAAGCAAAACAAAAGCGTTAGCCTAGCGCTAGCAGGAGAAATGGTTCATGGTCTTTTTGCCAAAGACAGAAGAAAAATCGTACAACAGGTAAAATGTGACACTACTCCAGTTTTGTTCACATGTTGTGAAGATGGCAGTTGTCCTCACTAGCAAAATTTCATCAACAGTTTGTTAATGACAAAAATACACAATTTCACAATTGTGTTGTTGCTTTATATGCCAAACAAATTTAAATCACACGTGAACAAGAAACATGCCGTGCCATCATCCTCTGAATAAATCCTGTCTTCTTCTTTGTAGAAGACAGTAGTAACATCTGGTTGGGGATCATGAAACTCGTGATGAGAAACATGCGTTTCCATTGTAGTTTTATGGAAAAAAAAAACTATTTTAATACAGCCATTAAAAAAAGCCACGTCATCTTAGCATCAAAACGTTTTCTCACAAAACAAATTTGTTTTTTAAGCAAATTTATTTTCTAAATGTCAAATTGAGCAATCATTCAGTCAATGGAAATGCAGCTGGTGTTTTTTTTTCTTGTTTCTTTCTTTGGTGGTTCGCAGAGCAGCGCCCCCACAGGTGAGGAGGGGAACAGCTTTTTCAAAGTGCTTGGTTTGTTTAACTCAGTGTGAAAATGAACCACAGCAGTTTAAAGTATGGATGGATGTTTAAAGTATTACCATCCATCCATCCAACCATCCATCCATCCATCCATCCATCCACCCATCCACCCACCCATCCATCCACCCATCCACCCATCCATCGATCGCAGGGTTTGTGAACCTTACCAGGGTAGAAGTCTTTGGATTTTGACAGTTTGATGGTGGCTCCAGTCTCTTTCTGCAGCTGAACGATGGTCTGGCCTCCTTTCCCGATGATTGAACCAGCAGCATAGCTGGGAATCAAAACCTTCAGGAAGTACTCGCCTTCCTCTGTTGCAGGAAACAGGAAACAGGAAGTCAGAAAGTGCAGTAAATGTCGACTTTGTTACAAGTAAAGCTGAAAACAAACAAACAACGACAACAAAAACCCAGCAGCAAGATGCTTTTACAACCTTTGTCCTCATGCATGCCTTCTGATTTCAAACATTTTTCGGCCGACCTCGTTGTTCCAACGCTCCATAAATCTACCCAGTCACTTCCAATGACGACTGTTATCATGACAGCTAATTATTTCCATAATCAGATGATTCTTCGCCGGCGTTATCGCCCCTCTCTCTCTCCACACAGCCGTTTGAGCAAACCTCTAAACGCTCCCTCCGGATTGGTCTGATCTAATTTCAGTGTGGGGTTTCAGGAATCTGGTCCTCGTCATCAACAGACACGCTGCACTGCGGTTTTGCTATTAGCGCTAATCAGATGGAAACGACGCTCCCACCGACCTGTCACAACGCACATGGTGAATCATTCTTTATAAAGATTGAACTATTTTATGGATGGATATTTCAATTACTGAGAGCTGCATTCACCCTGGGCGGTTTTTACTGCTAAAACCGAAATCTTACCAAGTTGGTCTAGTTTCTAGAGAAAATATCTCAGTAAATTTGAAATAAGACAAAACTAACTTATGAGTAACTTTTCAGCAAAATACAGGAACTTGTTTTAATTCAATAATTCCTCAATATAGATGGAAAAATACTAGATCCCCTGGCAGATTGATTGACATATAACATGATATTTTTCCTATGTTATAAGTGAAACTATCAGCCAATGTAACTAGAACGTTTTCCATCAATATTAAAGATTTTTGACTTAAAACAAGCTCCCATATCTTGCTGAAAAGTTACTTATAAGTTAGTTTTGTCTTTTTTTTTTTGTCTTATTTCAACTGTACTTGTAGTTACACTAAAAATAGACCAAAAATACTTGGTATGATTTTGTGTTTTTGCGGTGAAAAGATAGATTTCAGAGCCAACAGATCGACATTTGTGTGGGTAAGCAGTTCTCAACACTGCGCTGCAGAAACACAAAATCTTACCAAGTATTTTTGGTCTAATTTTTCCAAGTAACTCTTCAGCAAGAAATAGAAGGTTGTTTTAAGTGAATAAAGTACTTGTTCCATTGGTGGAATGTTCCACTCCGCCGTTACCTAGCAACCCCAGCCAAGCCCAGCCCGTTACCTAGCAACCCAGTACTAGTTCCACTGGCAAATTATTTCACTTATGACATGGTAAAACTTTCTTGTTATAAGCAAAATAATCTGCCAGTGATAATATTTTTTTTTTCAAAAATATTAAGGAATTATTGATTTAAACTTCTATATCTTGCTTAAATGTTATCTGTTGTAAGTTACTTTTTTATTATTTCAAATGTACTAGGATATTTGCACTAGAACTAGACAAAAAAATACTTGGTAAATTTTTGCAGTGTAGATCTAATTACAGCCAGATGAACCCTATCAGTCAGGGAAAGCCGAGATTTTAAATAAATCGTCACTAAATTATTGGAAAGAGCACATAATAATAAAAATATTCCAAAAACTATTGGAAATGTTGTCTAAATTAAATCATACACAAGATTTGAGCATTTATGCAAATATGTATCATTATTTATCATAACTCAAGCAATAAAACTCATATGTAGTTTGTATATTACTGTACAATTGAAAGTAGGAATGGTTGAAAGATAATTTGTTATCTAAAGCACCACCAGTTAATTTTTTTTTTTTTTTTTTTTTTTTTTGTGTGGTTGACACGTCATTTTAATTTCCAAGGTTTTAATGCATTTTATCCAGAGCATTATTCATCTGATGCTCTGGATAAAAAGGAGCAAAATTTGTCCCTCAAATTTCTGTGAAAACTGAAAAAAACCTGAAAAACAGAAACTGAATAAAACAAAAATACATAAACAGAAACCTTGATGGATTCAATCCTATTTTTAAAAAATGAAAAAGGAAAAACGTCAATTCCTCAGGTCATTACAGCAAATCTTCAAGGTTTCTCCTCATTCTTACTTGGGAAAATATGAGCTTTTCTATTTAATTTGATATTTTAAAATTTAATTTGTGCTTTGTAGCTCTTTATGCAGTTCCACTTTATTTGATGCTTTGTTCAAGGCTGCAAAATTAGTTTTAAACTGTTTATGTCTTTGAAATTAAATCTTGTCTTTTACTCAACGGTGCTAAACAAAATTTGATTTAATACAAACATAAAAACTCTGCATCATAAGCAATAAGCTATAATATAACCAAAAACAAAATGTCTTCATTAAAAATGGTTTACTAAGATCTTTATCAATAAATCTGTAAACAGAAGTTTCCCACAAACACATTTTGAAGTCGGAAACTGAAACTGGTTCTGTGTTTCTCAGCCTTGCATCATCTAATATGTCTAATAATCCAGGACACACAACGTCTGGGGACAGATTGAAAATAGGATTATAGAAAAGGACGTACTTTCTCACCGCTGAAACTTAAAGAGGTTTAATATTTAAAAATTACATCATCAGATGGACAAAAATATAAAGTTAAGTGGAAATTTTGGTATTTTAAGAAAGAAAATGGCAATAATTCATATAAGTAACAAAAATATTAAAAATCAGACAAAGGATTTTTTTTCAAAATCAGTTTCTTTCAATAAGAAACTTCAAAAACTTTAATAAAATTTGCAGGTATGTGTCTGTGTCTGGTAAATTTTTGGTTAAAACATGTTTGTTTTTCATTCAGAGGGAAGAAAATCCAGAAGTTTTACTCAAGTGAGAGTAGAAATACTTCAAAATAAAATTATTCAAAACTACAACGTAGTAAAAATACTCCTAAATGTGCATTTAAAAAAAAAAAAAGTTACTCATAAACGTAATTAGCTACTACCCAACTCTGCTGTGAGCATCCCGAGTTAGTGTCAGAAACTGCTAAACAGTGTTGAAATTAAAAAGCTAACATTTACTGAATTTTAAAAGTGATAATCAATGCAAGCAGAAAGAGTCATATTTCTTATTTGATTAGAAAAATCTGCCAGGTTTAACTTTAAAGGTTTGTTTCCTTGATGAAGTAGATTTCTGACTTCTTTTTGACCCAGACTCTTAAACTTGGTCCCTTTAAATAGAAAATAACAGCAGGGAGATGTCCAGTTGGTAGCTGTGCAGATTAGTGAGGGATGACAGTGGAGTGGCTGGGTGGGCTTCAGTCTCATCTCTGAGCGTTGAGCCGAGCCAAAGCAGGAAACCCGACACTCCCTGCCCTTCCTCAACTCGCCTAGTGATGAAATGCAAACTGCAGGGAGACCAAGAGGAAAGAATAACGAGCCTGGCCTCAGTTTACCCTGTGGGAATCCCTTCCTCCATCTTTTTTTAAAAGATGAACCCAGGCTAACTCCTGTCAGAGAGTTTGTTTCTGATTTTAAGGCCAAACTTTGCATCCTCTTCCTCCACTTCAACTCACTTTTCTCTCCTTCATCCAGAGAGACACATTGAAAAAACATGAGATTTAGCTGTTAAATTGCTCTTTAATCTTGAATAATTGTTCTTCAGGGTTTTTGAAAAGTTACAGTTAGATATTGGCACAAACATCAGTATCGGCCGATATCGGTCGTTTTTTAACATATTGGTATCGGCACGATAAATAAACCTGGGCTGATATGAACAGCCTGATATTTATGTTTTTCTGTTTGTGGTGGGGTATTCTTTTCCAAAGGTGTCGAAACGATAGTGAAATACATACAATATCGGTAAATATCGGTTATCGGCCATAACCGACATACAATATCAATATCGATCCCTACTTTAAATCAGACACTATTTTTACCATTACAATGACATAAAAAAGGAAAAAGAAATCGTGTCTCCTTTAGCATGTTTGCACATTGGGATCGTGCTATTTACAGATCATAAACAATATTTGACTGATTTCATGAATTTTTGTGGAATATTTGCACATTTTTAACGTGTCTCATCCCCATCACACTAAGAGCTTTTATTTCTGTATCAGCGGGCCCACTTCACCACCGACTGATGCAACGGTGATGTAATGTTTTTGTGCCAAAAGCATTTCATGGATGCTCAAAGCAACACTTTGAAGCTTAAAGAAGTGTCACGTTGTTTTGTCTGGTTAATTATTTTCCTCCCTTCCTGCTCTTGTTTTTCGTCCCCTTGCTACGGTTTCCTCCACCCAGTCCCATCTCCTCTCTGCAGTGACCCACTTTGGGTAAGGAGCCTCGGACTGACCTGCTTTAGATAGAGAGCTGGCTAATTATAACAGGCTCGTATTAATACGGCAGGGGAATTGGTAAATACGAAACGCACGCGCGCTCCGATCTGTGCAGAAAGCACGTGTTCGACAGCGAGCGGATAAAGAAACACTCTGTGAAACACCTCCTCCGCAAACAGATCGTTTCCGACATCATAAACAGGCCTGCTACACCTCGGCATCCTGACTCATCATATATATAAGAAGATGTAACACATGAGTCATGTTCATCACTTCAGTTGCATGGTAACACTGTTACATGTCATCAAGAAATATGCAGTTATGACCATGAAAAGTCACTTAGGAAGAGGATTTGTTGAATGTTTTAAGTTCTGATTGAGCTTAGAAAGCCAAACTATTTATGGGATGCTTCATTAAAATGAAGCAAATAAAGTTTTGTGGTGCTTCTATAACAAACTTCCAAAAAACTGAAAACAGCTGAAGCACTGAGTTCCTTCAAATAAAGACTAAAAACCCGCCTGACCCATAATAAATGAAACATTGACCAAAGTGGGTAATGATTTTGTTGATGGCACACATCAAAATGTAACATTTGTTCCACTGTTGACTGTAAGATGCTTTCTTTATAAGTTTGTAATTTTGTGTTTTTATGATGTAAAGCACGTTGAACCACCTTGCTGCTGAAATAGACGTGATTGATTGATTGACAATAACCAGCTGGATTCTATAACTGCAAAGCTAAGCTAATATTAAAAATCCGATTATAACCCAGCTACATTCACACAGCTTATTGAGTAACAAATATCTTGCTCTTAAATAACAATTAAGCTGAAAATAAAAATTTATAGAGTCTAAATAATAAACTTTCATTAGTAAAAAATCACATAAAGCACTTTGAACGGCCTTTTTGCTGAAATGTCCTATACAAATAAACTTGATTGATTGATAGATTAAAAGAGAATAAATGTTACATTTTTAATGGAAGTCAAAAAGTCCCGAAAGAGGGTAGGGTTTTTCTACTGCTAAGGCTAGCATTTCCTTATCACCGTTACATTTTAAAACGCTGTTATATTAAGTATTTTAAGGCGATGTTATTAAGAGGCACAGTGAAAAGACTCACTTACGGCTCTGGAGTTGTAAATTTGCAGGCTTGTAATCTAGGGCAAACATATTAGCATCGATTAGCAACGCTTATGGACGGCTTCCACGTTAATGTTTACAGCCGGAAGTTTCGCGCATGCGCACAACGCTGGAGGACGAGATGATTCTTTTACTTGCCATCCGTAGCCGCGCTGCCGCGCTAGAACGATTACTTTAACTAAACTAAATCTGGAGATGTAGAGAATTCATCGCATATCGCCACAGCAAAGGAAGGTTTCTGAAAAGTAGGACACTTCTTTTTTTGCTGGCGGGGGGTAGAATCGGCGAACAAACATGCGCCAACTGGGGGGTAGAATCGGCGGAATGGAGAGTGGCAATGTAATCACAATACACTGTAAGCTATGTAATGTGTTTTGAGGCAGTTGACCAAAATCCCGGACGATTTTTAAATTCCCCCCGGACATTTTTTTAGGTCTGAAAAGTAGGACATGTCCGGGAAAAAGAGGACGTCTGGTCACCCTTGACTAGCTGATTTAAATACTTGCTCTACTGGTATGTTGGTGTTTATGTCGCCTTTTTAAACATTTTTTTAACAGAACTTTAACACACCGAATGCAGGAAAAGCACATTACATAGCTAAAATATTGCCTTTTCTGATTATTATTAAATAAAAAAAGTGACTTTGTACAATACCCAAGATACGTTATGATTTAAACAAGTAACTAATTTAAACAAGCTAACACTGTTAGCTCAGTCAGACATGATTAGCATAAATATGATGGAGTGTGGTGAAAAGTAGTTAAAATTGTAACTACTAATAGTTTCATTTTTGTGTCAATGCAGAAACCCTCAAGTTAAGATGAAACCGTATTTAAGTTTTCTAAGTAAACTACTTCAAGTGTCTGTCTTTAGCTATTAATAACTCAGTTTTGCTAATAGCTACTGTGATTTCAGTTATTTGTTGTCCTGTTATTCAGCATTTGGCATCATTTTAACAACTTGTTTATTAATGTATTAGTCGCCTAATCACTCGCATTCAAAGTAAACAATAAACTGTTAAAGAAAACAAGAATGAATGTGTTACACTTAAAGACGTTCACAGTGAGAGATACCAGAAGCTAAAAGAAACAAATCATAGCTTCCACTGTTGTTTTGTATATCTTGATATGTACCAATTATTGCAGCTGGTTTTGGTTTTCAGCTTTTTGTTTGTTAGACATTCACTCAAAGCTGAACAAGCACCAGAGAATAAATCAAACTTTCAGACCCACAATTTGCTTACAGCTACAGATGCCACATAGCTGAAAACAGCGACTGCGTCAAAACGACCATTAGGTCATCGAAAACTTTAATTTAAAACACCTTAAGCCGCAGCACACTGTGCACAACACAGTTAACCGGGGCGCCTGCCTGGAAACACATGGCGATGTCAGTATTGTTTCATCCCTGTCCTACTTTGCTTCGACTTTGTGACTAGATTTTCCAAACTGCCAGATTTCTTGTGGCCAAATCGAACCTCAGATACATGCACTGTGACACGGTTATAAAAATAAACTTATTACTCATTTGCTCTGGAAACTACACCATTAAAGCACCCGTGTGCAACAGAGCAGAGTGTGTGTTTGTGTAGATCTGTAGTTCAGTGGGTTCCCAAACCGCCGCCAGGGTTGCCAGATCTGACGGACAGTGTCCTAAAAAAAACAACCGAAACATTTAATCTAATGAAATTCATGGTGAAAGAATCAATTATAATCATAGATACAGACAAGCCAAAGCAGTTTTGGTTGTCCTTTATTACATTCTGACCAGAACCAGATCCCACTGGGACTTTAACAAAGTGAGACTTGAGTTTTTTGTCCTTTTAAATTATGAAGTTGCCCTGGGATTTCGGTTTTACAACACCACTACATAATGACACTTGATTAACCAATGACTAATCACTGATGATGTCACGTTCGAGACATTCTAGAGATTTCTAAACAAATTAGTTTGATTAATCTCCACTATGTAACATTAACACATTAACATTTTTGGATTAATCACGTGCTGAATGTGTCATTTGTGAACTCCCAGTTGATCGTAAAGGTCGAGTGAGTAGATTGCATGACAGCCGCCTATCATTTATCCAGTCACTTTATTGATATATGGAGCGGCCTTAACAGCTGCTGGTAATGTTACATTTACTTGTTATAACAAAAAGAAGAAACAACTCTTTCTGACACTTGTATCACTTAACATGCACAAACAACACAGCTAAGTTCAGCAAAAGTAGCTCGTTAGGGAATTAGCTTAAATGTTTAGGCCTCGATTTTTCTGTTAGAGTTAAGAAAAAATGTAAAGATAAGTGAGAGAGCTGAACTAGGAAGATATCACTTTATTCTCAATATATTTATAAAGAAATACATGTTTTGTATTTTTGTAGTAGGTAGAACATTTTGACTTTATAGGTGCTCACTGAAGAAGTGAGTACCCTGTGTTAACACGTTAATCTTGACAGCCCTACTGATTAGCCGGACTGATTTATCGGCGCCGATTTCCTTAGTTTTAGGAAATTGGCAATCGGCGGATACTTACATATGAAGCAGAGGTCTAAAACTCAGCCACTGTCCTCAAAACAAATTGCATCAGCCAAAATTGGAATCGGCAGGTCAGACTTTTTAGAGATTGTAATCAGCAGTCGGCCAGAAAACAGCAATCGGTGCACCCCTACTGCTAAAAATGTCAATAACACGGCATTTTATTAACAGTTTTGTGCTTTGAAAGAATTTTCCTCTAAGCTTTTCTAAAAACCCTCCAAATGTTGTGAAACGCAGCCCAATTTTCAACAACCCGCCCAAAGCTGGTTTTTTCCAGCCCAACCTGGCAACCCTGCCGGCTGCTGCGACGAGGGTCTTTGTTTTCACTCCTCTGAGCGTCTCTCACACAAGACGCAGGAAGTCCCCACACTTCCTTTAACGAGAAGACACAAAAAGAAAGAAAAGAAAAAGGCCACCAGCTGGTTATGAATGGAAGGAGCTTACTGCATGGTCTCAGAGCGAGTCCGCAGAGACTGCGCTCCACCGTACTGTGTGTGTTTAGACAAAACCGAAGCAGATGCAAAATCCACGGAAAAAAGACAAACTCATTCAAAATGAGGTTCTGGAGCTGCAGCGTTTGTTTACAATAAATAATAAATCCTTCTCCACCACGACGTAACTGGATGTGTAAACAGTCCAATCTGTTGCTAAGGCCCCCAGCAGAACCAGCAGGCCCAGAATAGGCTCGCCAACGTCGGGGGGGATTGAACGCTCAAATCCTGGGATCTGGTGTCCTCAGGCCTGCAGAGGCCACGCAACGCAGCCGGACAACACCAGATTCTCCACTTCATCCTCATTCACGCAAACCAGCAGGAGACATTTAAAACAGAAGATCATTTCCTTTTTAAAAATATTTCACCACACTGCAAAAACACAAAACCAATTTAGATTGAATTTCTAGTACAAATATCAGAATCAGAATTATTGTTGTTGTTGTTCACAAAAAGCACAACAAAATTTTTAAAAACAGCAACTCTCAAAGTCAAAACGAATAATAGAATAAAATAAATAAGTATATCTCAATAAATTTAAACCTATAGTAGAAATACAGAACAACTGTTAAAATGTGTGGAAAGAAGAGCAAACTTAATTACAAGAGACTTTTCAGCAAGAAATTAAAGCTTGTTTTAAGTAAATAATTCCTTAATACAGATAAAAAATAGTTCTGGTTCCTCTGGCAGATTATTTAACTTATAACAAGACATTTTCTCCATTTTAAAAGTGAAATAATCTGCCAGTGGAACTACAACTGGGTTGCTAGGTAACGGGCTGGGCGTGGCTTGGGTTGCTAGGTAACGGCGCAGTGGAATATTCTACCAGCAGAACCTTCAATATTAAGACATTTCTGATTTAAAACAAGCCTCTCTATCTTGTTGTAAAGTTACTTATAAGTTAGTTTTGTCTTATTTGGAGTGTGCTAAGATATTTGCACTAGAAACCAGACTAAAAAGATTTTTTGTTTTTCCAGAATTAATGTTATTTTGTATCAGCTAACTAAACAAGCACACTGCAGAACTAGCTTTTCAGATTTATTTTCCACAATTTGGCAAAACATAAATAGAAGGAGGGCAGAACGATACGGATGAAAAACATCAATATTGAAGCATTTCATATCAGGTGATAGTGATCAGTTTATCTGAAATACTTCCAGACCTTTCTTGTTTTATCCACAGTCTTCACTTCATGCCAGTCTTTTTTTCCATTTTTAAGCAGTTAAACTTGTTTTATTTCAAGTGTACTAAAATATTTGCACTAGAAACTCAACCAAAATTACTTGGTAAGGTTTTATGTTTTTGCAGTGCATATCATTTTATGGTGTATGCCTTTGCCAAAGCCATATTTTTTATTTAGTATGTTTTTATCAGATATAAGCAAATACTTACATGCATGGCTTATTAAAAATGAATAAATTTGTTAGAATACTAATCTTATTTTAATCTGTTTATCTTCAATGAACATATCACAGATGGTGCTTTGGTTGTTTTGTATAGGATTGGCAAATAAATTTGTGTAAAGATGACATGTGAATTCAAATTTCTGAAATAAAAATTCTTCTTCAACAAGAGTTGAGACCAAAGCACTGGAGTTAAGACTTTTATCATCCAGTTTTTGGTAGAAAGAGAGAAAAACAATGAATCACATAAATGGAAATTATTGAACTCATTTTATTTTATTATGCGATTAATTTACTTATTGTTTATTATGTTTATATGTTGTGCTGAAGTTGATACAGCTCTTACTATTAAATTGTAGTAGTTCCTGAGCGAGATACAAATAAAAACAGCAAAAAAAAAAAGAGCTACGTATGAGCAGAGCTGGGTAGGGCAGCAAAAAACTACTCAAGTAAGAGTAGCACTACTTCAACATACTTTTACACAAGTAATAATAAAAAGTAGCAAGTAAGAGTAAAAATAGTTGGTAAAAAGTTTACTGAAGTACTGAGTAACTGATCAAATTATCAATCATTTAATATTTTAAAATTACATCATCAGATGGAGCAAAATATAAGGTTGAGTGGAATTTTTTGTATTTTAAGGACCAAAATGACAATAATTCATGTAAGTAACAAAAAATAACAACATCAGGCAAAATCATGTTTTTCAAAATCAGTTTTTTTCAATAAAAAAATCAGAAACTTTAACAAACAGTGCAGGTGTGTGTCTGTGTCTGGTGGATTTCTGACTAAAACATGTTTCTTTTTCATTCAGTGGGTAAAAAATCCAGAAATTTTACACATGGAGGAGCAGAAATACTTCACAATAAAATAACTGAAAATAAAAATACTCCTAAAAGTTATTTTTTTCAAATAAATTCCTCAAGTAAATGCAATTGACTAAATATAACTAGTTACTACCCACCTCTGAATTTTAGTGGACAAAATAACAGTTATCAGTTTGATAAAGGTAAAAGAATAAATAAATAAAGCGTGTTTTTGGGGGTAGAAGGAAAAAACGTTGATCCGGTTTGATGAAAGGAGGTTCTGGTTCTGGAATGGCGGCTCGGAGCTCTGGGGAGTCGGAAAATATTCATCTCCCTTAAGCAGGGAGAGTTAAGGGGGTGTGCAGGCTTTGTCTAACACACCCCTCTGGTCTTTTGTTAGAAGGCAGCACACACACACACACACACACACACAAGCGAGCGAGTCCAAAGCTCTCCAGCCGTGAGGCTCTGACCAGCTGTCTGCGCTCTAAAAGACGGCCTTCGTCACTCAGAAACAAACACAGGAAACGTTTCTGCTTCATCCTTTTCTCACATTTACCGTCGCTGACTCAGTTATTCTACTTTTTTATGTTTTAAAAGATTCAAATCGTTTGACCTTTCTTATTGTCAGAAAGGCCAAACAAACTTGATAGTCCAAAGTCAAATTTTAACTGAGTATTGTTGCTTGTTTTATTTGACTTCCACCGTACTGAGCTGCATTTAACACTGTCTGCAATAATTCTTTGAATTCATGAGTTGGAACAACGTTTAATTTCCCTTGGGGATCAATAAAGTATTTTTTTTATTTGAAACCCGACAGTTAAAAAAAACCCCAGCAACATCTTGCTGCATCATTTCAGTTTGCAACAAAGGCGCAGGACGAGCCAATCGGGGGAAAACATGGCGGCTAACAACAATAGCTTAACGCGGTCACTTTGTTTCTGTGTGAGTGTGAGAATCGGCATTGTTGGGAGCGTTTCGGAGGCGGGGGGTCCTTCCAGTCGCCCTCTCTCTTTCATCACAGCCTCATCCATATTCATGGCCGCCCTCATCGCTCTCCTCGCCTGTTAGCCGCCGTTAGCTCTGACCGACCGCCTGCTCAGCCAATAGCGTCCCTCCTTTCATGAGAACATCGCCAACCTCTCTGTTCACCCCACCCTGTTCAATCCCTTCTTCTTCTTTTTTTATTTTTTTATTTTTGCAATTTGACGCATTGGCTTAAAAAACAGCTAGACGGTGAGGAGGTAACGGGGGAGAGGGAGAAGATGTTGCTGCCGACGGTGGCGTTATCATCGACCGGCCTAGGAAACGGTTGACGAGCGAGCGTCGTCAACAGCGGCGGCGCGGACAAAAGGATGGAAGAAGGGCGTGATTATCGTGGACTAAGAGGAGAGAGTGAAGAAAACAGGCGTGTCGCAGAGAAAAAGCAGCGTTTGTGTTCACAGAAACGCCTCGAAACGATCCGAACTGTGCAATTAATTCAATATATCCGAGTGTTAGACATGTAATTATCACGTAATTACCACGTATTCACAAGTAATGTCATGACCACCAGCCTGTCATGACAAATTTAGCCAGACAATAAATTGGCCCAAAAGTTATTGCGATAAACGATATTATTGTCATTTTGAGACCATTTTTGAGTGATAAACTTAAAATTTTAATGAATATTTGCCATTGGTACTGAAAGACAAAAAACAAAACAGAAACAATAAATAAAATGAATTATGAAGTTTTTGTAAACAAGAAATGGCCAGTTGAACACCAGATTGGAGACTTTTACCATCCAGTTTTTGATAGAAAAAGAGAAAAAAAATCAAAAATAATTTAGTTAAATCTTAATTTAATCTTAATTTACAAGTTATGATCATTATAATAATGTTCACAAGGATTGAAATTAGTTTTACAAAGTCTTTAAGACGTTTTTTGGACCAGTGACGTGCGGTCAGGGGAGGCAGGTGAGGCACTGCCTCACCAGCCATCATGGAAAGAAAGAAAATATATAATCATAAAGTAATTTAAATTGTTATATTCATCCGGTGGTTTGTACTAAAAAATATTTATTTTTCATGTAGCTTCACCAATTTCGATTTTTATTTGTTCAAAATCGCTGAATTTTCTTATTTTCCCATTCAAATGCTTGGAAGCGATGCCGGTGAGGCAGCAGCGAGCTCTGCCTCACCTTGGATTGCGCAACCCCTGGCTCTGCGCTGGCTGCTAAGCGGAGAGAGCATGTTGCTGTACGGCGTCAATAAAATGGTTTAAACAAATTTAATATGTGAACTTATTTCCAATAATTTAGCTTATGTATATAATGTACAGTGCTTTTTGTCACCAACTGTGTTTGTGTAACGTGCTTCGTGTAATGAGCGATTATAAACGGCAGAGAACAGGTTCGAGGTGAGGCAGGCAGTTCTCTTGCCTCATGGCAGGGGGCGCTCAAGATCCCAGACGTTCGTCTTGTTCTCTCCTCAACTGCCGAGTAAGTGACAGCGAGCTAGGCTAAACGATTCGGGAAGCAAGTCAAGTGCAGCGATAGATTATAATAGAGATAGTGATTTTTTTCCTCTCGCTTATCCCGACTTTCGACATGGATTATTTTATTTTGTTTTGTTTTTTAAGGAAATGTGTGTTTTGTGAGCTACAGTTTGTATGTGTAAGGATGCAGAAGTGAAACATAACCTGTAAACTGCTGTCAATCTATGCATCTATTTGCAAATCTGATTCTGATGACGTCAGTGCTTCACCAGCTATGAACCTCACCGCACGTCACTGTTTTGGACTAATTGTTACCAAGCATTTCATACTTACTGCCACAATGATTTAACTGTAAAACCGGATTTCCTGACAAAATATGACACATTACCATGTTTCTGTCTACGAATCTGTATACACTGCAAAAAAAAACAAAAAAAAATCCTACCAAGTGCAAATATCTTAGTACACTTGAAATAAGACAAAATTAACTTACAATTAACTTTTTAGCAAGAAATATAGGCTTATTTTAAGTAACTCCTGAATATTTGTGAAAAAGTTAAACTTCCATTGGTAGAGTAGTGCGCTCTGCCGTTACCTAGCAACCCCAGCCAAGCCAAGCCCGTAACCTAGCAACCAAGTTCCGGTTCCACTGGCAGATTGTTTCACTAATAACAAGGGAAAAATGTCTTGTTACAAGCAATACTTTACCTTTTTCATTGATATCTAGGGATTATTTACTCAAAAAAACTCCTACATCTTGATAAAAAAAAGTTACTTGTAAGTTAATTTTATCTCTTTTCAAGTGAACTAAGATATTTTGACCAAAAATACTTGGAAAGATTTGGCTTTTGCAGTGTATGTGTTGCCTTGTATTGTGTTAATCATGTTGATTATTACACATTTACTTAATGTTAAAAAGTTGGATCAATGTGAAAATGGCTGCCAAAAAAACCCAAAGTCCAGCGCAAGAGCGAGCAGAACATCAGGAAAAAATAAAATTAAATTAAGATCAATATCTTCAAAGACCTGAAGTCATACAGCCAGGACTCAACACGGTTGAGTGTGTGTGTGTGTGTGTGTGTGTGTGTGTGTGTGTGTGTGCTGTTAATCCATCATTTCCACGCCTTCCTTCATCTCTTTCATTAAACCTGGGCTCTGCTTTTTGCAGGTAGTTGGACATAAAACACAGCGACAGACACACACATGCAGAAACCTTCAGTCTGTCACTTGGCAAGGGCGTTTCAAGGTCGCCGCCTCTTTCTTCCCAACAACAGCCAACCCGTCCATTTACTAAATGAATGAACTATATCTTAGAGGACGGAGAGCAGACGTACAGACGGAAAAAATAAAATAATGAAAGTAAGAGCAGGGCTGGGAATATGTACAAAAAACTCATCCCCAATCAGTTTAATAACCTGAAAATTCAGACGTTAAACTTGGATTCAGTCACATAAAATGTTCAATTCCTGAAATTAAAATGAAAAAAAGGAAGCATTCTGAGTTACATAAGAGTTTTTAAAGGCTTATGCAAGCTGTTTTTTCTACCTAAAACCTACATTTGTTTTAAAGCTCCAGACTGCCGACGGGAACTGTAAGGTTCTGCAGCTAAAAGGCTAATGCTAATGCTTTCTGCTAGCTTTTTAGAGTCTTCTGGGTGAGATCGTGCCCTAAGCATGATGGAAAATAGGTCAGGACGGAGGTTATTCCAGTTAACTAAAACTAACAAAGTAACAAAAAGTGAAATTGAGAAAACATTTTTGTTAACTGTAATTAATGGGTGAAACGATGACTAGCTAGAACATTGTGCGTTTATAAAACTAACTAAAACATATTGAAATTATTGATATAATATTTTTTATAATAATATCCTTTGTTTTCATGCTTATGAATCTATTATTTAACCTTTTGAAATGATGTGAAATAATTTTTTTTACATCAGCTGTCAGCAAATTGCCGACAGTGGCTATGCTACTAGCGGCTACGCTACGCTAGTCCACAAGATGGCAGCCACAAAAGTTGGTAGAAAATGCCAGAGTCAGTTGGTTGTTCAACAATAACTGAACACGAGTTTTAAAGAATAATATCTTCTCTTGGGTATTTACTGGATCTAGAAAATTATGAACTCATCGTATTATCAAGTCTGTTTCATTCGTTAATATATTTAATTTGTATTTTTAATTTCTTGTCTTCCTAATAGTTTTGGGTTTTTCTTTGTAGTTCACTTTTACTCATTATTATTATTTTTTTGTTGGTCTGATTCAGTTAGTTTTGCTACTTTTTATTAGTTAAATATGGTTTATTAGTTACAGTAGTAGTTTTGGTTCATTTTCATGCGTAAATTCAAAAAGGTTAAAATATTTTGTTTATGTTTAGGGAATTGGTTGCTAGGTGACAGATTGGGCTTGGCTGGGGTTGCTAGGTAACGGCGCAGTAGAATATTCTACCAGTGGAACTGGAACATTTTCATTAATACTAATGAATTATTTACTTGAAACAAACTCCTTTTTATTGCTGAAAGATTCTTATGAGTAAACTTTGTCTTTTTTCACTAGTTGCAGTAGAAAATACTCGGTCGGGTTTTGTGTTTTTGCAGTGAAGTTGTCGCTCCTTCAGTACCAACAAGAGAAACTGGATGAAATATTAACGGTGAGCTGATTAAAGGTCTGATCGCTCCATGATGAATTCCTTTAATAGCGTGGGGGGCGGGGGGCGGGCGCCTGCTGCCGGGCGCGGGGGGGGGAACACGTAAGAGCGGCGGAGGGTCGGCGGATTAGCCGGCTGACGGTGGGGTGGGGGATGTGGAGCAAACTCACTGATCCTTTCCGTCTATAAGATCAGCCTCAGCTTTTGCTGTTTGGTGAGCAACTGGGATTTATGAGGAACTGGGGGGTTGATGGGATGGTCGCTGCGGCGGTCCCGTGTCGTTTCTGCTCCCTGACTGCTGACCTGCCTTTTTTAAAAATCTTTTTTTCTTTTTGTTAGGTTTGCACATTTTCGATCAAGCTTCCACCACCCTGACACATGCATCCTTTTGTTCTCATTCGTCTTTGTCAAAAAAGCATTGAATGAAATAAACAGAAAAATTCCGTCCCTGCAGAATTTTATGGGATTTTCTTGTTTGAATCTTTTAGAGAAATCTTTACTATGTTGTTTATTTTTACCCTTTTGCAACTAGAAAGTTTGAAAACTTCGATCAGAAACAACCAATTTTCCCATGATTTGCTGTGACCATCTATAAACTGCGTATTTTGACATTTTGAGAATGAAATTGCTTAATGTAATCGCGCCAAAGTTTTTTGATGAAAAGTTTTGATGCTGATATGAGTTTTTTTTTTCTTTTTTGGTAGCATGTAAACTGCAATGGAAACACTTTTTTTCCCCGTCACACGATTCACATGATCAACAGCAGGATGTTACTACAGGCGGAAATGACAAAGAAGACGACAGAAAGTCATTTTTAACAAATCGCGTGAAGAAACATATTCACGTGGGATTTCTGCGTTTCTTATTTAACGGAAACACCATGTAACCCGGGTGTAAATTTTGACTTCCATTTCCCCCATTTTAAATCTCACGATACCGCTAATATAATACCAGCGATTCTCGCGAGATTGTCCATAGCCAATCGCTGTTGGGCTCTGTATCACATGTACCAACACCGCCCATTCGGCTAGGTATATTAGTTGGAGCAGGGAAGAGTGAGATTAGGACGCGCTGGGAGGAGCAGAGCTGCAGGTTAGTTGAGCACAGTCATTAATCAATTTTCAAATCTGTGTTATGCTCACACAATCTACTAAACCATAGGGGCCAACTACATGTACCCAGAAGGAGGTGGGGGGAAAAAAGCCCATTTTGTGGGTGGAAACTGTCCACTGTAAAAGTGTGGAATCGGTGAGTCTCTGTCGTGACTTAGCATTAGCCCATATCAGTTGGTTGTGTAGCTACTAAATTACTGACGGTAACCCAATTGAGTAGCAATAAGCTGTCTTAAATTATTTATTTGAGCACTTGTTTAGATTTGAGTTTTCATATTTCATGTTAAGAAATTTACATGATATTTATTGAATGTAACTTGTCTGGAATTTTATATTTATGAAAATGCATATTGACTTTTAGAATTATTTGTAGTGCAAAGAGTGCTATGTGATGAATTTGTGTGCACACTAGAAGGATGGCGAGCTAGAACGTCTGGAATGAAAGACTGCACTTTGTGCTGGAGGACTTCTGCTTCTCCTGCCTGGTGGTAGGAGGCTCCTGCAGCAAATGAACAATTTTAAATTCCATTTTGATCTGACTTTTTGTCAGTACGGACCTGCACCAAGCACCTCAACGATTGATTGGGACCTCTAACCAAACCCAGCTGGGGTAGATTAACTAAAGTGTGGAGGTTCATGTGGAACTGTGGAACTGATTATTCTTGTTTTCTTTGGTTATTATTTTGTTTTCCCCTTTTCTTTTTGTGCATTTCTTTTGTTATGGCCAATTGGATCTTGTAAATATGTATAAATTTCCACAATATAAATCCAAGACACCTGCAAACTGCAAATTTTCTACTGTCTGCTCCTTCATGAGTCGCACCTATTCTCAGAATTTCTAAAATTAACTCATTGATCTTGGTGGTTACTATTCATTTACATTTATTGAGAAAAATAATATTACCTTTTCATTAATATGCTACAACCACAGTAGTGAAATTGTGTTTTTTCTACATTAATGGAATAACGACAAAGTTTTGCGGACATTTGAATGGAAACACAGCTACTGACATACAAGTACAATATTGGAAAACAAATTAAAAATGTTAATATAAGAATAAATTCCTAACAGTTTGTGATCCATAAATACACCAGACACTTTAATGTTTTTTTTTTTTAGTTTAAGAAAAATCAGACGAAGGGAAGAGAAATAATAATCTTCTTTTCCGCCTTTGAGAAAACCTGCAGCACATTTCCTTCTTAAAATAATCGGTCACAATCAGACGTGTTAGATCATAAAGAAAACCAGAAATCGGTTTTGGCCGGTCTGAGTCTGATCGGTGCGTGTTTCAGTTCTGCTTCTGCAAATTAAAAACGCAACTTTTATATTCATCCCGACCGCAAAGTGAACCAAGGATAAACTTTTCAACAACACATCAGCAGATGATATGGCCAGCATGAGGTCAAAGGTCATCAGCAGTCACCTGTGCAGTTATGTTGAACATCATGAAATAAAAACAAACACTGGATCTGCGTTAAAAAAAAAAGCATGGCAATGGATGTTATGGAACTGAAAACATACAATTTAAACAATATCACCATGCATTACTCTGAGCAATGAAAAGAATGAAGGTCCTGTTTAAATGTCTCTGTTAAAAGATCCTAATTGTTTAAATTCTGTTTGAAATTCGCCTTCAGGAAAAAGAGAAACATTAGCCGTGCTGCAGGGTTAGCAGTAGAGACTATTAAAAACAACAAAAGAAAAGAAGAAGGTAGAAGATCAAAATCAAAGTCTGTCTTACCGGGAGTCTCAGTTTCTTGTTGAGGGTAAACAATGCCTTCAGATTCAAATAGGGGCTGCAGGAAGGCCACTACAGAGAGAGGAAGCACAGGGGTGGGGAGTGCGTGGCGTCAACTAATCATTCAGAGAAACAACCAGAATCATCTAACTTTAAATCTGCAGCCTGAGGCAGGAAAACCAGCGCTGGAAAACCACCTATTCCCTCAGAAACAGAAGCTCACTTTGTGTCACATTAAGCCCTGATCTGGGCTGATCGCAGTGAAATGAGACACAAAACATTTGTACAACACAGGAAAGAAACACTAAATATTACCAAGCATTTTGTCTTACACTAGAAATGAGACAAAAATCACTCAAAAGTTTGTTTTAAACCAATAATTATTGCATATAGATTTTTAGAAAAGCTTATAACAATAACTTTTTCCTTTTTGAAAGGATAAAATCTGCCAGTTGAATTAGAATTTAATAATTATTGACATAAGCTTTTAGTAATTTTGACTTAGTTAAAGTGTACTAAGATATTTATAAAATAAACAAGCTTGTTTTAAGTTGATAAACTTTGAATAATAGTTCCAATTGCAGATTTTTTCACTTAACAAGGAAAAAATTTCTGCTTTTTTTATCAATAAGCAAAAATTATTGCCTTAACAAGCTGATAAATTTTTTCTCAAAAGTTCATTTTGAGTTAAATTTATCTTAATTGGAGTGAATTGACATGTTTTCCTTAGAAACTGGACCAAAAAATACTTGGTAAAATTGTGTTTTGCTGGTTTAAGCTCCGCCTCCTACTAGCCTTAAAGGTGTGGCTGAGGTTTAGGCGTCCTTTCTGCCTGAGTAAAAGTCATCATCAAATGTCCTGCTACACGAAAATGACTTAAAAACAACTTCTCAGCAAGTGAAATAAGTTTGTTTAAAGTCAATAATTAAGTCAACAATTAACAGTTTAATTAAATTTTAAGTTATTTTTGTTTTATTTCAAGTATTTTCACTAGAAACTGGACCAAAAATACTTGGTAAAATTGTGTGTTTTGCTGGTTTAAGCTCCGCCTCCTGCTTCTTGCTAGTCTTAAGCATGTGGTTGTCTGGCTGTGTGCAGACGTCCTCTCTGCCTGAGTAAAAGTCATCATCATCCCAAGCTTTTCATTTGTCTAAATGCACACGCCGGCGGAGTGTTGCGCAGGCAGCCGGAGCGTCCCCAGGGCCCCGGCTGTGGGTTTTTACATGCAGCCTGCTGCACTGAGTGCCGCATCGATCTGCAGTTAAACACCGCCGGCTAACCTGACGCTCAGCCCTCTTCAGGTGGACTGAGGTCAACCAAGATGGCGGACGGTGGGGGGTTGTAGGTCGGTTACTGTTCTTCCCCACATTTTCAAAGTCCTTTAAACTAGGCAAAAACATCAGACTTTGCCTTTTCGAAATGTTTGCTTCATATTTTTGTACTAGAGTTACACTATAAAAAAGAGAAGAGCAACAAATGATGCTATGTTAGCTAGCTCACTTTGAAAAATGCTACATAATTTATTGTGTTTTGCTGTAATAATCAATTTGTTGTGATATTTTAGCAGCAGAAAGAATAATTAACTTGTTTGCTGTGTTCATAAGATCATTTCATTCATGTTTTTTTCTATAATAATCATGAAACATGTACTACACTGCAAAAACAAAACCTTACCAAGTATTTTTGATCTAGTTTCTAGAGTGCAAATATCTTAGTACACTTGAAATAAGACAAATTAGCTTAGTAGTAACTTTTTATCAAGATACAAAGGCTTGTTTTAAATAAATAATTCCTTTATATTGCTGAAACGTTCTTTATCCATTGGGAAATTATTTTACTTATAACAGTGGATTAAGTGCTTTTTCATCAATATAAAGGAATTATGTAGTTAAATCAAACCTCTATATCTTGCTGAAAAGTAACTCTTAAGTTAGTCTCATTTCAAGTGTACCAAGATATTTGCACTAGAAACGAGACCAAACGTACTTGGTAAGATTGTGTGTTTTTGCAGTGTATTTTTACTCCAGGTGTCTGAATTTTCATGCCTTACTTCTTGAATTAACATAAAATTGCTCTTATAGACATTGCAGGAACATTTCTTTTTAATGTCTTGCACAGATTCGATAAATTTCCCAGAATCCTCAGGTGGTTTTATATCGATTGTAATCTGAAGGGCTTTACGGTGAAATCTG
The DNA here is from genome assembly GCF_019740435.1 of Gambusia affinis. NCBI lineage: Eukaryota > Metazoa > Chordata > Actinopteri > Cyprinodontiformes > Poeciliidae > Gambusia > Gambusia affinis. The sequence continues at coordinate 3,521,730 of NC_057873.1, forward strand.
CGCAAAATACATGAAGTCTGAATTAGCTTAGCAGGTACTGTGCGTACCTTTCACAGTTTAAATTTATGATAGCATAATAAAGGGATGACTCATGTTTTTATGTTGGACCAGGCAGATCTGCCAGCAGTTAATATCTCACCTCCAGCAGGTTTTATTATATTTATATTATATAATCCAGATCTGTTGGTGTTTAGAGGCTAATGCTAAGCTAACGGCTAAACTGAGGAACGGAAAACAAAGCAAACTTTAATCCTCCTGAGACGTTTTTAACCTTTACAGAGAAATGTTTACAAAGATTATTTACAAAACTGTAAGTTGGAGGAGGTGCAACACCAATTCTCTTCCCAGGAGGAACAAGGATTTAGAACGGAAGATGTAAAGACAATTCCAGTCAGAAAACGACAAATGTAATAAAACAACCTCCTACTAACGTTTGACATGAAAATAATCCTGAGTTTCCACCCAATATGAACATCATGATAGCCTAAACGTTTATAAAACGTTTCCAACAGTGGAGTTAATTTCAAACAGGAGAAATAGGATTTGGTCAAAGCATTAGCTTTAGCCCCAAAGATCAACTTATCTGGATTTCTATTAAATAAAGACATCATGGTGGTTATCCTCTACAGGTAAGATGTTGTTTACCAAAAGAAGAAACTGATCAAAACCAAGAACTTCCAGTATTTTTTATTCGCATTCTTTTGACCCATTTGTAAAAAATTTGACTAAAGTGAAGCATAACTTGTTATTCCTTCACTCTTTGTTGCGTTTAGGATTACAAATTCTACCTGAGAACCTGCAGGACATTTTAATCGTGTTTGGAAGGAAAATAATCTACGCATTTTTTATTTGTAAAAGTATGACTGCCCCTTTAACTGTCCTTCATGTTGGCAGAATATTAAAGGAACACTTCCACCTGTGCGCTGAATGGAGGAGTCTGTTGATGGAGCGGGTAGGTGGGGGTGCATGGCCAGTTTATGCTACTGATGGTGATGGGGATGCTCGGCGCATGACAGCATGTAAACAAAAACCAAATGTGGTGATCATCTAGCTTGGAGGATAATGAAGAAACATCACCTGAATGTTAAAAACGGCAGTCGAAAAATAAAAAATAACAAAAAACACAAGCAGTCCCGCAGTCTGAGCGACAGCAGAGCCCGGACTGTCGCAGTCTGAGCCGGGCTCCGCTTGTTTTTCACAGGCCTGCGGCTCCCGTCAAGCCGCTTGTGTAACCGCGCAAACGGCGCGGCGATGGAGGCTGATGCGGGAGATTAGTACAAGGTCATCCGCGACGGGATGAGACCCTGACCGGGCTGCCTGCCCGCTGGCTTTCACTTGTTTACATCCTTCACATCGGATCCAGCATGGCGGCCGGATTCCTCCAAACGCGATAATTTATGTAACGTGACAAAAAAGATAAATAAAAATAGAGGTTGAATCGTGCGCAGGAAGGAAGGAAGGAAGGAGGAGAAAGACGAAGGCTTCCCTCCAAATCCCTGCGCGCCTCATTGTTTCCTTCCCATCACAAGCGGCGACCCGTGATTATTTTACTGCTGATGGGAAATGATCGCCGCTCATGAGGGCGCGGGTAAAAACGTCCCCTCTCAATTTATAGCGTTTCGTTTTTCCTCCCGCTAAGTTTTTATCCATTTCTTAGAATCAACCTGCGTTTAGGTTCAGCCGCGGCTCTCCCGCCAGCATCCCCATCTCAGCTCTTACCTCCCGTGTTTGTGCGCTTGGTGCTGCTGGCCTCCGTCGGGGTCTCCAGGGGTCTTTTACGCGAATCCGGGGGGTCGGACTCCATGTGCGGCTGCTGACTGTGATGGTGGGGACTTGAGAAAATGCCGTTTTGCTGCACAGCTCCGCCGGCCATCATTTTCGAGCTCGCTCTTGGATGCTTAAGCTGCGTCTGCGCTTAAATCCCCCGTCCGTGCGCGTGGTGTGTGTGTATGTATGTATGTATGTGTGTGTGTGTGTGTGTGTGTGTGTGTGTGTGTTTTTTTTTTTTCTTCTTCCTCCTTTCTCCGCTGGTCTTTACGCAGCGCAGCCGTGCAGATGAGTCCTGGGAGAAAGCGAGATCGCTTTAAGAATGGGGGAAATACGCCTTTTTCTTACGGACGGCGCAGGTTGAGAGATGCTGCGCAGCGACGGAAAGATGGAAACAAAAATCCACCGGATCCGCTTCCTGCGGGAAAATTATAACAATAACAATAAAAATAATAACAAAAAATACTCTATTTTCCAAGAACCTTCAGAGACGCGGGCTAGGATATGTGTATCATTCCGCTCATGTCCGGCAGGACAGGATGGTGGCGCTCCTCCGCGAACAATGAAGAAAACAAGAAAAACAAAGGAAGAAACAAAACAAACAAAAAAGAAAAACAATCGGGGTCGTTAGGATAATATGAAAAAACAAGGGAGGGAAATCCGAGCGTAATCTCAGTGCGGTTGTCCGGTCCTGGCTCCAGGAGGCGCGGATGAAGACACCCCGGGGTGTCGGCGGGCGGCGCGGGTCCGGAGCTGCAGGAAGACGCGGAGAAAGAGGCGTGCGGTTCGGCTGACTCGGTGAAGATGCTGCAGTCTCGCGTTCAGAGCATCCCTCCTCTGACTGGCTGCTGGAGGAGGCGCAGGGAAGCGGCTGACGACACTGGGCCTGGTGATGCGTTCACGGCGGCTCGGAAGTCCCGAATCCCACCCCTCTAAAGCTCCCACTTTTTGATAAGAAACACGCCATCAGTCGGGTTGAAGCTCAAAACACGAGGTGTTTTTAGGTAAAGATTGACTTTTTAAATAACTAATTAGAAGATCATGAAAAAGTTTATTTACTTCAGAAATTTAAGTTGAAATCGATTCACTAAGTTACATCTCGAATAACTTAGAATACAAGAAAATCACTTGCTGACTTACAGGGCAGAAAGACAGAAAAAGGTGATTACCATAGACTATGTTTCCCAAATGGAAGAGGAAAGTTTAGTGGAAGGAAAAAGTGTGGTAGAAAAAAAAATAACTGCAGTTTTCATAGGATTTTGAAACAAGCCCATGAGAGTCTTTTACTTTCTTTTTTATAAGAGAAAGTTGCTACACTAATAACACTGTAAAAACGTTCTTAAGAAAAATAAAAACAATTAATATTAAAATATTTTCTTATGTCTTTATGAGTCACACAGTCATAGGGAAAACTGACAAGTGACAAGATGGAAAGTCAGAAAATGTCATTAAACAATTTAGTTGTTTGAAGATTATTGCTTCCAAATAAAATTGGAAAGTTGAGTGGAAGGAAAAAGTATGTTATAAAAAAACCCCCAAGATGACTGCCACTTTTAGAAGATCGTGGAACAATCCTATAAAGATGGCTTCTTCTGCTTATATAAAAGAACAATTGTATATTTATGAAAGTAAAGAATAAAAACTTTGAAAAGACCAATAAAAATAATATTAAAATATTTTCTGACTAGTTATAAAATCATGGAGAAACCTGCTGACATGTCTGTGAAAGGTTGGCAAGTCAGAAAAGGCCATTATATAACTGTATGTAGATTGTTTCCAAATGGAAGAGGAAAATTGAGTGGAAGGAAAACGTGTGGTACAAAACAAAAACAAGGATAACTGCTGCATTTACAGGATCATGAAGCAATTTTCTATAAAATGTGTTTTTTCTTTCTATAAAGGAAAGTTTTTATACTTGTTAGAGACCAATAAAAATAATTAATATTAAAACACTTTTTACGTCATTAAGAGTTACACAATCATGAGGAAAACTGCTGACTAGTCAGTGACAAAGAGGAAAAACTTTGCAACAACCGGATGTTGCTACTTGTGGAAATGCCGAAAAAGACAACAGGAAATGGAAGGAGAACGATGACGCTGCACGTTTTTTTAAACTACCTGAACAAACTTATTCAGGAGAGATTCTAATTGAGTTTCTTATTTAATGGAAAAAAACAAAATGGCGAAATTGTCTTTTTGTTCTTTGACATTAGCAGAGTATTGAAAAGGTTTGTGAATATTTCCAATGGAAACGCAGTTTCTGATGTAATATTCTGATGTAATATTTTATGCAAATAGGAAATAAGAAAAAGTAAATAACAGTTTAAAAATAAACTAAAAATACTTTTTAAATCGATAGATAGATAGATAGATAGATAGATAGATAGATAGATAGATAGATAGATAGATAGATAGATAGATAGATAGATAGATAGATAGATAGATAGATAGATAGATAGATAGATAGATAGATAGATAGATAGATAGATAGATAGATAGATAGATAGATAGATAGATAGATAGATAGATAGATAGATAGATAGAAATTTGCGCGTCTGTTCTCAACTTTCTGAATTCCGACGACACGTAAACGCATCCCAAGGAGAACAGAGCGACGCCTCCAGCGTGACGCGATTGGCTGAAGCCTCGTTTCTCCGACGAGAATATCAGAGCAGGGATATATCCGTTCTGTGGGGGGAAAGGGTGAAGGGGGCCTGGAGGAGTCAGAGGTCACGTGGTCACGTGACGGAGAGGTTGAGAGTTTGGGACCGAAACGCGACAAAAAAAAAAAAAAAATCCCGATTACAGGAGGTAAGGCTCAGAGGAACTTCAGACAAACTTACAGGAGAGATTTTACGCTTTGCTGCGTAGAGGTTTGTTGAAGTTGAAAAATAAAACAGTAAATAATTTATGATGAATAAAGACGGAAAAATAAGAAAGTTTGTGTTTATTGACCCATATACAATGTCAG